>NW_025939315.1:0-453 GCF_000764305.2 Hyalella azteca | reverse complement strand
ACACGACGCAACCAGAAATATTTACTTCAATTCCTTTATTCAATTCAATTTATGCTGTACCTAGCTTACACCTGATTACTTATAGAGCAATCAAGGCTATACCCAACTCACACCTTAAAATTGCTTATAAAAAATCCGGAATAAACTTTATTTTTGTATACAATATCAGACTTAGAGAGTCCATGTTTGGAAGAAGATGCAATCCAGAGTATTTGGAACTCTATATCAGCAGATACTTTTCTAGTTGGCTTCAAAATATATAATTGTTTACTCGCTCCAAATTTCTCCATTTTGCTAAAATTTATTCCGATGCTTAAAATATTATACTATCTAAAATTCTTTCATGGTCGTATAACCTCACTTTCCTGTTCTGAAATACGCAATATTGGTTTTCAACAATAAGTGCATGTGAATGAAATACATCTGATAATCTGCTCTGTTATGGAAGGGCCG
>NW_025939314.1:0-1064 GCF_000764305.2 Hyalella azteca | reverse complement strand
GGTACAAAGTGAACCATGGGTACAAAGTGAACCATGGGTACGAAGTGAACCATGGGTACAAAGTGAACTTTGGGTACAAAGTAAATCATGGGTACAAAGTGAACCGTTGGTACAAAGTGAACCATGGGTACCAAGTGAACCATGGGTACGAAGTGAACCATGGGTACAAAGTGAACCGAGGGTACAAAGTGAACCGTGGGTACAAAGAGAACCATGGGTACAAAGAGAATCATGGGTACTAAGTGAACCATGGGTACAAAGAGAACCATGGGTACAAAGTGAACCGTGGGTACAAAGTGAACCAAGGGTACAAAGTGAACCATGGGTAAAAAGTGAACCATGGGTACAAATTGAACCATGAGTACAAAGTGAACCAAGGGTACAAAGTGAACCGTGGGTACAAAGTGAACCATGGGTACAAAGTGAACAACGGGTACAAAGTGAACCATGGGTACGAAGTGAACCATGGATACAAAGTGAACCATGGGTACAAAGTGAACCATGGGTACAAAGTGAACCATTAGTAAAACGTGAACCATGGGTACAAAGTGAACCATGGGTTCAAAGTGAACCATGGGTACAAAGAGAACTATGGGTACAAAGTGAACCACGGGTACAAAGTGAAGCATGGGTACAAAGTGAACCATGGGTACAAAGTGAACCATGGGTACGAAGTGACCCG
This sequence comes from Hyalella azteca, assembly GCF_000764305.2. Taxonomy (NCBI): domain Eukaryota; kingdom Metazoa; phylum Arthropoda; class Malacostraca; order Amphipoda; family Hyalellidae; genus Hyalella; species Hyalella azteca. The sequence continues at coordinate 382 of NW_025939314.1, read as the reverse complement.
AGGGTACAAAGTGAACCATGGGTGCAATGTGAACCATGGGTACAAAGTGAACCGAGGGTACAAAGTGAACCATGGTTACATTGTGAACCATGGGTACAAAGTGAACCATGGGTACAAAGTGAACCAAGGGTTCAAAGTGAACCACGGGTACTAAGTGAACCATGGGTACAAAGTGAACCGAGGGTACATAGTGAACCACGGGTACAAAGTGAACCATGGGTTCAAAGTGAACCGTCGGTACAAAGTGAACCAGGGGTACAAAGTGAACCATGGGTGCAAAGTGAACCATGGCTACAATGTGAACCATGAGTACAAAAAAATGAACCATGGGTACAAAGTGAACCATGGGTACAAAGTAAACCATGGGTACAAAGTGAACCGT
>NW_025939313.1:0-1172 GCF_000764305.2 Hyalella azteca | reverse complement strand
TCGCCATGCGTCCTCAGCAGGACTACTTCTGCGCCTACGATGGAATCTGGAGGCCGGACAACAGCCCACTCAACTTCCCTGATTGTTCTGGTGAGTTTTCGTTAGGTGTTGTTTCGTATGCATTTCAGTGAGTTTTCGTGAAGGTACTCAACTTCCCTGATTGTTCAGGTGATTTTTCATGAAGGTATGTTATTTCATTTGGATTTCAGTGAGTTTTCATGAAGGTATGTTATTTCGTTTGGATTTCAGTGAGTTTTCATGAAGGTATGTTGTTTCGTTTGCATTTCAGTGAGTCTTTACGAAAATATGTTATTTCGTTTGGATTTCAGTGAGTCTTCACGAAGGTGTGTTGTTTCGTTTGGATTTCAGTGAGTTTTCATGAAGGTATGTTATTTCGTTTGCATTTCAGTGAGTCTTTACGAAAATATGTTATTTCGTTTGCATTTCAGTGAGTTTTCATGAAGGTATGTTGTTTCGTTTGGATTTCAGTGAATTTTCATGAAGGTATGTTGTTTCGTTTGGATTTCAGTGAGTTTTCATGAAGGTATGTCGTTTCGTTTGCATTTCAGTGAGTTTTCATGAAGGTATGTTGTTTCGTTTGGATTTCAGTGAGTTTTCATGAAGGTATGTTGTTTCGTTTGCATTTCAGTGAGTTTTCATGAAGGTATGTCGTTTCGTTTGCATTTCAGTGAACCAGGGGGAGCTTGAATAACTTAAGTATGAATAACTTGAATATCTTTAGTCTTTCAATCGGTTTTCATGAATTTTACTTCACAACAGTATACAAAAAGTTGATACAAAGTGATTCGACGAGTGATTTCTTCTCAACTTTCAAACCAATTAAACGAAGGTAGATTCAGTAAACAATTAATCGAACGGCGTCTTCTACTTCAGTCACTGCAGTCTCAAACAGCGTCGCCCAAGCTGGAGAAATGGCCATCGACAGTGACGGTTCAGTGTGTGACGACATCTTTTTCATGGGACAGGTTAGTTTTGGTTTAATGGCTTTAATTATTTCTTTTGAGGCAGTGGCTATTAGGATCAGTTACAACTTGTAAAAAATATAACTCAGTACTCACTGCAGTGAGGGACAGAGAGCGCATTTTCTCAAAATCGACGAAGACGTGAAGTCGCAGACAGACATAAACGGACGGACAGACCGACGGACATAA
>NW_025939312.1:0-827 GCF_000764305.2 Hyalella azteca | reverse complement strand
TAATCTCTTATTTAGTTCACCGTAATAAAGGGAAAATGGAAAATTACGTGCAAATAATGCTAGAAGCTCAGAAAAAAATTAGTAAGGAAATGGCTCCATCTGTTGCGTTGATCGAGTTAGTAACAAACGGAGGCATTGACCAATTAAATGCAACACAACCATGTTAAAAATTACTGCGGAGCGGACGGCTACAAATCATTCGCTTATATCAGCGGCACTGAGCTTGATTTATGGCGTTGCTTCGTAGCTAATTTGCCTTGCTTTCCAGATTGATGCGTCGAGTGCAACAATTTAGCGCAAATGATACCAAATATATTTTCATTCTGATAGAATCTTTGAATAAATGCGTGTTACTAGCTGTACTCGTCTCACATGTACAGTGAGTGAGGCGGTAGCAACACGTTCATTAGCCCTCTGAGAACGAAACATGATTAGCCCTCTGAGAACGAAACATGATTAGCCCTCTGAGGACGAAACATGATTAGCCCTCTGAGCACGAAACATGAATTTTTTTCCGCCGGCCAATAACAGCGCGTAGCAACTAATGCCGTTGTGACTCATATGTTTCCCAAAACAAAATATGCTGACGCTTGCATGTGCATCACGTAGTCAACACTGAATTGCTTACCAAGTGCTAGGTTTCCAATTACGAACTATGGTAAACAGCGAGGGTTGTACAGTCACGTTCATGCAGTTTCCTGACGTAGAAAACCCGTTCAATATAACAGAAAAAATTGTCCGTTCTATTGCGCCAAACGATCAATTAAATGTTACCAAATGTATATAACACATGAGATGATAAAATGTTACTTGGACCAGAAGAGTAG
>NW_025939311.1:0-381 GCF_000764305.2 Hyalella azteca | reverse complement strand
TTAAATCTTTCTATTGTGTTACGTAGCCTCAGTATTAGGCCTTTGATGGCCATTGACAAAATTTTTCTATGTCAAATAGTTTTTGAGTTTTGGGGATTTTGTTAAAAAAACAAAAAGTGGTCAAAGTTACCCCGCCGGTCAAAGTAACCCCATTTTACGGTAAGTTATGTGTTTCACTGCTGTTCAAAGACAAGGTATAACAATTTTTCATGCACTTAGCAATTATGAAAAATGATCATAGAACTGCAGTCAACATTTCAATGAAATAGATGGCATATTTTATTTTTAGAAGAATGCCCAAGAGGTAGGCCATCCTGAGTACCATTCTCCATAATACTACCGTACTACTGCGCAACAATATAAATGCCCAGTTTCAAAAAA
>NW_025939310.1:0-613 GCF_000764305.2 Hyalella azteca | reverse complement strand
GCCTGATGGACAATTTTGGTCTTGGTTAGGTCTGACTTATTTTGAGAAAGCAGGTGGATTTGTAATTTATTTAATAAGCCTCTCGAAAATTTGATATATGTTTCTTTCTTTCCACGTGATACCGTGGCAATGAAGGTACATTTAACAGTTTTTTTAACATCGGGAGGTTCGGTCATAGAATAAAGCCACGTCTCTTGAAATGTTACCATTTAAACACGGATTGTGTTCTAGTATTTTTAATCCAGTATTTTTGAAGACCGAAAGGCCAATTCACTCACAGCATAAGGCAAAAATGTTTGTCTCATTTCCGCGACAGGGGTATTTGAAGGACAGAAGCGTTCTTGTTCTGAAAATAATTTATCAGTTATCATTCAAGTGTCTCAAAACTTGAGAAGTTCTTTCGGCGATCACGACTTTTTTTTCCCCTGGTCTTGATAACTTTTGAGTTGAAACCGAAGGCACACTTTACGGCTTTTGTATTCCTATGTCGGTGTGGTCCTTTAGTCTTGGGTCCATACATACAGTGGGGGGAAATAAATATTCGTACACTTGAAAAATCGTATTTTAATGTATGTAAGTACACAAACTTAACAGGACAAGTGATTTAAATTAT
>NW_025939309.1:0-748 GCF_000764305.2 Hyalella azteca | reverse complement strand
CTTAATATTGAAAAAGCAAGGTTTTCATATGACCTCGTTCTCAGTGAATTTGAACTGCAAGACTATACAGATTGCTAAAGCTTTATTATCACATAAAAAGAGTATCTGCAAAGCGTCTGACTGTACAATTAGATTGCTAAAGCTTTATTATCACATAATAATATACGTTTAAAAAGTACTTTTTAAAGACAACACTTCTAAAGAATCCACTGTCTCCAATGTTAAAGATGTACAATGAATTTCTCATTTTATTTTTGAATATTAAAAAAATTAATTTTTCAACTTTTTTTATAGGTATATACAATTTTTTTCTCAAAATTATTTATTCTGCCAATTGATTCAAGCATTGCTTCCGACTTCACACAAGTGTGCAAAATTTCAGATCAATTGGACAGGTAAAAGTGTGTCAAACATCAGTTATAAGATTTGTAGCAGACAGACAGACAGACAGACAAGAAGTGAAGTTAAAGAGAAGTGTTGTAAAAAGAATTATAAGCTAAAAAATCACCGTTTGGTAGTTAGGAATGTATATTCAAAATTTTGTTCAAATCTGTTCAATAGTTTGGAAGAAATTCTTTAATCACTGCGACTTTTGGCCTGTTTTGCAATATACAAGTAACTCACAAATGAAAGTGAAATTAAAAAAAATTACAAGCTAAACATCACCGCTAGGTTCTGATGAATACGTGTTCCAAGTTTCATAGAGCTGCGTTCAGTAGTTTGGGAGATATTTCTTGATAACTGAATT
>NW_025939308.1:0-631 GCF_000764305.2 Hyalella azteca | reverse complement strand
CTCATCCAGTGAGCTATCCCTCCCCAGGGCGGCTAGAAGCGCCCTTTCCCAGTTCCGCTCTGGCTACTCATCGCGGCTCAACTCGTACCTTGCCCGCATCGGTGCAGCCAATAGCCCTCTCTGCCCTGAGTGCGGCGCAATAGACCACACCACCATCACCTCTTCAGCTGCCCATCGCACCCCACCTCGCTGACTCCACTGGACCTCTGGTCTAACCCTGGACCGACTGCGGCTTTCCTCTCCTCGCTCCCATCTCCTTTTTCCATATCCTATCTCCTTTTTCCATGTGATTTTATTATCACATGAATATACTTTTCCATGTTCATTTACTTTCCATGTTCATTTACTTTTCATATACTTTTGCCAACTTCTAAATGCTCTAGGATCCCCTTTAATATCCGAGACGCTCAGAAAACAAATGGGCCAAACTGTCCAAATAGTGGACCGTTTTTCTTGCCTACAGTTGAAGAAAAGATGACCTACGTAGCAATGATTGAATGAATGAAGCAATGATTGAATGAAATAATGGCGCAATGAAGTGCGCCATTATTTGGAGAAGGCCACACTCATTTCTCCCAGTGATAGGGCCGACGCAGGGATCACATGTAATCTTTAATAGATAATTGTGATG
>NW_025939307.1:0-250 GCF_000764305.2 Hyalella azteca | reverse complement strand
ACCTGGACCCAAAAGTGCCGCGTGCTGTACCTGGACCAACAGTGCCGCGTGCTGTATCTGGACCCAACAGTGCCGCGTGCTGTACCTGGACCCAACAGTGCCGCGTGCTGTACCTGGTCCCAACAGTGCCGCGTGCTGTACCTGGACCCAACAGTGCCGCGAGCTGTACCTGGACCCTACTGTGCCACGTGCTGTACCTGGACCCAACAGGGCCGCGTGCTGCACCTGGACCCAAAAGTGCCGCGTGCTG
>NW_025939306.1:0-1139 GCF_000764305.2 Hyalella azteca | reverse complement strand
AAAGATCCTTCCGATCCCGCGTCCTATTTAGCAGCTATGACTCAATACAATTATTCCTTTGTTGCAAGCGAAGGGTCGTAGGATCTCAGAGTCCCGATGATGTTCTGACAAATTTTAGGAACATGGGATCAATGAAAAAATTTCTCGTCAACGGAAAATCATTTCAATAATAATTATCATTATTTAATTAGGTTTGTTTTTTTGCGGGAAATAGTTTTTGACTTTGTCATCATGAATAAAATGTGCAATCAACGGTTCTTACTGGCTCTGTTTCAACTGCTGGACTTAGAATTTAATTCAGTGGTATTAACGATAATTTTTAGGCATGCAATTTAATAACGTTTTGGTTAATTTTCCATTTTTCAATTCAATTTATACTACGTGAAGTTTGTTAAATTTTTAGAAATAAATGGTATGCATTAAAACTTAAGAGTTGGTCACGATGCAAATTTGTTAATGATTAATAAAAATTCTGACGAGTATTATCTTTGATTATTTGTATATGGTTCTCCCTTTCGAAAATTTTATTAGAAAGTTAATTAAAATTCTTTTTAATTAACATAATTTTTGTGCAAATTAGAGTTTGTAAGCCAAGAATTAGCAAAGATTCACATTCACGATTTACTGCTCCGTTTTTTTAATTTAGCTCCTGATCGAGCAGCAACGATTAAATTTTTTTTTAATGTGATAAATCGTGACTTCCATAATACGTCAACCTCCGTTAAAATAGTGTCTAAGAAAGCTAAACGATAAATCATGATGATTCAGGATACAAATTATGAATTATATGGTTAAATTTGCACACAATAAAAATTTACTACCTTATATGTATGAATAAGTATAGATAATGTTTATTTTGGACGTATATTTTTTCATTCTGCAAGTGCAATTTTTGATCGAAAAATATGAACACAGGCTTAAGGTATAAACTAAACTAAAAAATATAATAATTTTTTCGGTTTTAAAGTTATCTCTAATTATCTCACCTTATGTTGAGTTATTGGCATGAGCATATGTTCAGTCTTAAAATGCCTCGTACCCTAGGGAACATCTGATATCTAGAAGCGATTTTAAATCTACCGTCCGTAAGGCCAGTCTAGTCAAGAAAAGTACAAGAATCGGCGACAGGCCTATCCAGG
>NW_025939305.1:0-81643 GCF_000764305.2 Hyalella azteca | reverse complement strand
ATATTCGAGTGACCTCCACAAGCGAATAAAAAGAAGTCGTCGTCTGTACTGGAATATTTTCATTCTCTTTTGATCTCCTGAAAATGAACTGCGGAATTATAGGATTTTTGCACGTAGGACTGCAATCTTGCGTGACTGAAAAATGACTGGAAAAAGATAAATATTAAGAAGAATTTATTGCTACTAATGAATGACTCGTTTTATTAAATATGGCTGGGGTGGTTGGAATACAGAGTCAGGGTTGGAAGTGGTCAGTTGAGTGGTGTTTCGTTATGAACAATAATTGTTCCTTGTAAATGTTCGATTCTTGAACATGTGCTGCCTCAAGTATTTGTTATACGTAAATACATGTATGAGCTCCATATTACGACTATGAACTGGAAATACGCGAATTATCATAGTCAGTGAAGTCTTTATTTATTGGCTTACCATAAGACTAGAAACGTACAATATAATGCATTGTACAATAAATACAGATAAATAATTAAATAATTAAAATACTACAGCTGCATTTAACATATTCATTTTACAAACAACACACGTTTGAAGCGTTCCAGCATCCTCGAGGTCAATGATAGCTCGATAAGGTCATAAAACTTTACTTTAAGAGCTTACCATAAATATCAGATAACCTTGGTCCCATGAGGGGCACACTTATTGACAGGAATTTCAAATAAACTTAAAGAAGGGCAAGTTAAGAATATGTGGCTTGAAAAACTGGCTCAATTGACGCACATTTAGCTTGATTTTTAGGGTTGAGAATAAGGCAGAACTTCATTACTTCTCAGTGAGCACTTTTACGCATTTGTGACAATCAACATTGTTGAACCATGCATGTTCCTTAATCCGAAAAATTTCTTAAGTGATGATTAATGCCGGAATAATAATTTGAACCAGATATCAGCAGTTATGGAAAAAATGAATGGGAAGGTCTTTTGTCGCGCATGCGCGTTCAAACGAACAACCTAATGCGAGAACATGTGCTTTTCAGTAATATGTAGATGTACTGAATAATGTTATCGCACTTAATTAGTTCGTAAAGGTCAGTGCAATTAAATTGCTGTTTCTCGTACGTTATCAATCAGTTCCTTAACATCAACAGAGTTTGAAACAGGCGAAGGAAGTAATAATGGATATGCAAGTATACCAGATTAATTTTAGTCATGAATAAATAGCTTGTGGAACTAAATCCTGCTAATTTACTGGAGTTAACCCGGACTTTATTGACTGATACATGCCAAATGATCGTGTGGGCTAAATCTACATATATTACAATACATATTGCTGTTCAAACTGCGTATTGTCTTTATTGCAGGAACGTGTCTCGCATCCTGTTACAGGAACAGACGACCTAGAGTGCAGGCGTAAATAACTTTGGTCGGGCGTAGGTAAAGTTCCTAAACCTAGCATTTTTTTCTTAGGGAATCGGTGGATCTGTTGGGAGACTAATGATATTGAGATTGATGGCCTGGTAAGGTGAGATCCTCATAACTAATTCCAAATCAGTTTTAAATTAGTTACCAATCGCAATCTGTAAATATATACCATACACTTGTGGACCGTGTCAAGCCCCAATTAGGAATTAAAATTTGATATTGATATGTAACTGTAATTGTTTTACATATCACTTCTATATAGTACGTAAAATTTTACTCCTTATTAGTGACTGGGCGCTGACTGGGACATTAAATTGGTTCATGATAGTTGCAGTCGTACATGTTTATTTGTAGACAGTACATCAATAAATTTACTCATACGCTGATGCACATCTCAAAAACACTCAATTTCACAGAAACATTAGCATTTCTATGTTTTCAGTAGATAAACATGAATATTCTCACTTTAAGTATTTCCCGGACCACAAGTTCGAATGTAATTTTGCAGATTCGCCCTTATTTTGCACTACATCCAATATACTTTGCTACAGCTCGTCTTGAGCTTGAGGAAATTTATCTATAATTTATTATTAAAGCCTTATGACCTAAAAGGCTTTTTTAACTTCGTATGCTTTTCCATCAAAAATTTTGCGTAATCGTTAACTTTCATAGCCAACAATCTGTACAAGTTAATTGAAAGTAAGCTCTACCCAGAGGCTGGAATAGATGAAGGGTTCAACAGAGCTTAATTATCTGCACACGAGATCAGTTTTGCAGTCCGCAGAAAATTAAACTATGAAAATAATGTGACTGAATGGGGTGTTGTAAGAAAATTTTTTGTAGTTTTTGTAAAAATTTTGTAATTTTCTGATGAAAATTAAACAACAAAAATCTTTTGTATATCCAATAATCTTATAATAATAATTACCATATGATGATATCTCATCACAATAATCAATAGATAATAACATGTTATTACAATAATAGCATATTATTTTAACGAGCTGAATAATTTCTGTAACGTGTCTTCAGTCTTATTGAAAAGTATTATTGCGATGTATATTCAGGTACAGGTAATGTCATTCCTGTCATTTATACTCGGTAACAGGTTACAATAATCATGTTTTGTACATTCAGTTTCAAGTAGTGAAGCGTATATTTCAAGTTGTGCATTTGAGTTGTGCTGAACGTGCAATGCAACCAGGCAATGTAAAGGATAATGGAAGTCTTACAATCCACAGGCAATGAATGGGAAGCTCTTGGGGGAAATATAGAAGAATAGGAAAATTAACATGCTCGACTGTAATAATTCTTTCAAGAACCTCTAACTTGGAACTGAGACCTAATGGCAAGCAGTCTTTATAATGAAAAAAACATCTTTGAGATCTTATCATTTAAAAAATGAAAGTAATTACTATTAATTTATTATATTCTTAATTGAGAAATTAGTTTCCTACAGTGCTTCAATAATCTTTCACACAAAATTATTTCTTAATTAAGCTCAAGTATTAATTTTATATTTTATGGCTTTTCAGCGATCATTTACTGACATTTTGGTCAAATAATTGCCAGTTTCTTTTACTTTGTGTTTTTTGACACATGGCTATACTATTCTGATACATTTGGTTGTAAGTATTTGTACTTTTTACCTCCGATTATGAACTCCTCCACAGCGGGCGAATGATTCATGGATATCGCAAAGTCATTCCATTTATTTGTTTATTTATTTATTTTTTATCACACGAGTGCTCCGCTCAAAAGAAGTCCAGGAGTAAAGCTTTACCTATTGAACCGCTTTACAGTATAACTTAAGGCTCAGCGATGCAAGTAACTTAAACCTTACGAAGTGTCGGAGAGCCTAAATTTTTCAGTTTTTAAACCATAGTAAAACATACATTGTCAAAAATGACAAGGTAAAAGAACAGGAATTTTTGGAACTTAGCTAAACTTGCCATATAAAAGGTCGACATTAACGCAATAACGACAGCCAACTATTTTCACGCAAGATACGCTAAGCTAACCGGAAATTGTTGGTTCAACTTGTTTCGCTATTTCCCACAGTTCATGCGCGAAAAATATCGCTCAAAATTAGGATGTTATCTCAATTACAGTGCAAATATTATGCCTCTTAAAACAGCAGGACCATTACGCTGCTTTCCCAGACTTCACAAGTCTCTCAAGGGTTTGTCGAAGCATAGAAGAAAAAGTTCCTTGGAAATTACTTGGTGTTTTTAATCGTTTCTTAAGATTTATCTCTGTAACTTTTATGATACACTAGAGATGTTTGCCAGACTCTGAACCTAGGAAATGCAGTCCTTGAAACTTATTAGGATTTGAACGCAAATGTTGGCTGGTTCAAACAGGTTGACGAAAAATGTTGAGATTTTTAGTGCAGTTTGATGCGTCGTTGCCCTTAATCCAGGCGATAATGATTAAATTTCACATCGTAGAAATTTGTCTCTTCTAATGATAACACTTTTAAGATTTATTCCACATGTTCATGAATGAAAACTATTGTAGAACAAACATCTAACTGTTCAATGCAGCCTGTATTCTTGAATTCCAATAAATAGCCGCAATTCATTTCAAATTCTTTATATTGAACTATCATATTCAACAGCCAAAAATAGAATAATGCCCAAAAATTGAACCTTTCAGGTTGCGAAGTATTAAATGTGTTTGGCTAATTTCTGTCCATTTTACAACAGGTATAAATTAAATTCCCATTATCGTTAATTAGTCGCATTATGCAACGCGATATTTCTGGACTCTGGATGTTATCATTCACAGCACAAAGAGCAACGTGATAAATGTTGAGGCCGCGTCATGCCTCTCGATGAGCAGGCCTAATGCTTCAAAGGCCTAAATAAATTGTGTTGTTCCTGCCTCCCCGAAAAATAAATGAAGCCTCATGCTGTGGCTCCATACTCTCCTAATATTTCCCTGTGTCCGGATCCTGCAAGATTTTTCAGCTTGTATTAATGCCACATCCGTGAGGTAAGCAAAGAATTATGATTATTTTTGGGTAGTGAGAGTTTGGGCTTTTGGTCGGGCGGGATTTTTTTGAGCGGGGCTGCATATTAAGTTGTTTTTTCTTATGTCACTCCAAGCGAGCACATTTGGACTGGGAGGTTCCAGGGACTAGAATATACATACACATGACCAAATTCAGGTGACCAGATTCTGGTGGCTGATACAGTAAGCGTTTTCAATTCGTAATTATTAATGTATGTCGTGCTATTTTTCCATTTCTCTGCTATTAATTCGTCTGATTTAGCAATTAAATACAAGCATGGGCGGTGCATTCCACAATTCAATGCCGCTGTAGGTCGTCAGTAATTTTATATTATTCATAATTACTATACCTGCTAAATATTCCAGAAATTTGAAACTACATTTCTCTTCATTAAGCTTTTAAAACATTTTCTTATGCAATAATATGTGCAATATTTCCTTAAAAACTTCATTTCAATGACTTAATAAATTCAAAGCTAGTAGAATTCTAAAGCAAACACCACAATCCTTCCGCGAAAATTTTAAATTTAAGGAACGTCATCGAAAACTTTTTCAATGCATATTGAAGAAATGAATAATTCAGTCTTTCATATTCGCAATATGAGCTTCCTCTGAGTGACATTTTGACAATATAAATATTTTTTGAAGTGTAAAAGTGCATATAAAATGTATGAAATTGACATGAACTAGGCAATAGTTACGGAATTCAATTGAACGTGTTTGATTATTTCAGAGTAGGTAGGTTATCCTTGCGAAACTTCAGAGGGCTTCTTGAAGGCATTAATAATTTTAGAAATCACCATTGCTGCTTCCGATCATGAGTTCAAGATGATTATGCAATTTTGATGCTATGATATATCCCAATCTACTGATCATTCAAATTATTTTATTCCTCAGATATTGATAACCGCGAATTAAAATCCAAAAATGAGGCATTATTATTATTTATTATTATTAGTATTATTATTAATATTGATATTGATACTAATAATATTATTACTAATATTATTATTATTAGCACTATTATTATTATTATTGTTATAAGTTCCAGAGGCATATTAATGAAAAATGAGAACGCGTGAGAATATTATTTAGTGTTTATGGCTTTAATCGCGTATTACCCGAACTTTCACCCCACAAAAAAAGTCTTTGCATTTCCAACAATCATGCAAAAACCTGAGAAAGAATTCGGACCAACATATTAGAGGCTGTATTTTTATGCTTCAATGGAACATTTTCTGTACAATGAGAGAAAATACCCAAAACATAATAATTAACAAATGTATATGTAATAAAACATTTCAATAAAATTTCTGGTACATATATATAGTCAGGTTTATTCTGATTTGTATAGAAAACGCGCGGCTGATGGCGCCTAAGATAAAAAACTTTTGAGTTATTCTCAATTATGTCGGGTAGGGAATAAGCTACTACATCAATTTACGCTGTTTTGTATCTATTTTGATAGCATAAGTAAACTGTCGGTATAGAGTAACATTAAAATAAAGTTTTCGCTTCAAATAATCAAAATTACTTCAATGAATTTTAATTTCAGAAGCTTTTTTATACATAAAATGAATATTGTTGAATGCTTTGAATAATTTTGTGATAATGAAAAAAGGGTTCATAGCCCAGTCTGGTTATAATTTACATTCGTATCAAGCTTATTCCACATATAATATTTAATATTTACAGAGTTCATGTTACCAAGAGAACATATCTTTGACTTATTCCCATCTAAGCGTGCTCGATAACAAACGAATTAACCCTGAGTGTCAATAGTAGGAATTTTATTACACGAATAAGTAGCAGTGGCTGTTTGTATGAAAATAGAAAATGATTTAGGAATGGTATAATAAATTGATCGGCATGTATTACAGCTTACTTCTATCTTAATTCACGCAAGAATGGATAAACATCCTGATATAACAGAGACGATAACTGCATTTAAAAGTTCAGGCAGTACGTATTTTCAAGCATATTTGTTCATAACTTATCCAGTTTGAAATATCAATAATTTATTATACAGTATGTTCATAGGTAAGTCTATATATATTNGCTTCTATCTAAGAAACGTATTAACATAACCGTGTTTGAAATGAACATAAATCATGATGCAAAACATTACTAGTTAACTCCTGTCTCTTATACACATCTAGATGTGTATAAGAGACAGGCATATGTTAGCGCATTTTCTCATTTGTAGAAAAAAGGCGCTATTGTGCTCGTCATGTCCGTTCGTCTGTCTGTCCGTCTGTCCGTGACCACGTTTTAGTCAACGAGAAAATGCGCTCTCTGTCACTCTCTGCAGTGAGTCCCGAGTTATTTTTTTTCATCGATGCTTTTATGCTATAGTTGTTAATTAACGTGCTACATATTGTTATACTCAAAACGCAAACCTAACGAGCAGCGCTAATATAATTTCAACTTCATATCATATTGAAGGGGAAAAACAGCTTCGAGCAGCACCGGCTTCCGTTGCTGGTGCTTAGTAATCTGTGAATCTTTTTTCGATATTCTGGGGAAGATCTTCGACCTCCGGCGTTGTAAATAAGGGGAATTTGCCAAAATTCAATTTTTATTCACTGCTTACGAAACTTTGAAAGTCAAGCGACTCTCTACGTTTCCAGTTATTGAAGACTTCGATGCGATACATGAAATGCTTTTTTTGCCGTTTCCATTGAAATGAAATTAAGAATTAATAGCCTTTTATTCACTGAAACGAATGAAGATTAGTTTCAAATTATTACAGATATATAAAAAAATAACTCACAGCAAAGTAAACTTCAGAAGTTGCACTTCAGCGATAACATTCAATGTAAAATAAGTAAGTAACTTAGAGTAGGATTAGCGGATATATTCAAATTTTATTCTAATTATTCATCGTAATTGGATTTGAGATCGAATAACTGTGGCGGACACATCATCATTTAGTTAATTTAACGGATGGAATAAAAAATAATAAAATATTCATGGACGTCGTGTTCCAACAAATTGTGTCCAGGACACTTAGGTTCAAAATTTTGTTTGACATTGAGTGGTACGCTGAAATTTTATGGCGTTATAGGAATTGCGTTTTGGAACTTTTACGGAAATTTTTATGGCCCAACCAAAATCTGCTTTTATGTGGGTCTGAAATTTAGTTATACCATCAAATAGGGTAACATGGGGCAGCGAGCCCACTGCGGGTCATGGGCCCATAGCGGGTTTCTCGCTAAGTATGGCAGATATTGGTCCGTGTTCTCTACCGCCGGTCGCCAGTTTCACTGGGATGAAGTGTACGGATTTACGTTTTGCTAAGTGTTTGACTTATTAAGTTATTTGTGAATAACTGTTTTAGCCCAGAGTATTTTTTTTGCTGCTAAATAAAACTGTTTTCGATTACTGTAGATGAAGCTTTTGAAATTACTGTGAATTATATTTCGAAATTAATATTAATAGTTTCTAGTTATGCGTATTTATGACCCCTTATCGAGTTATTGACTCTTGCCTTGCCAAAAGTTGATTTCAGTCAACACCAATGAGCCAAAAGTTGATGAGTTTTATGATGTTGGCTGAAATCACGATTAGGTACGAATTCTCTGCACATAATATCTGGATTGTGGACGAAAGCGGAACGAAGTTTTTTTCTGATCAACTAAATATATTTTTTCTAGTCAAGGATACACTTTTTTATGTCAAGGACGAATTTCTTATCGCAAGGATATATTTTTCAAGTCAAGGATATATATTTATATATCTGTCTTCATGTCAGTGATTGATTTTTTAAGCCAAGAGTATATTTTTTTCAAGTTAAGGATATAATTTTTTGAGTCGTTAATAAGTGAATGAATGTCATATTTTTTATTACATTTTCTTATTTTTAACTGTGAAGTATTGTTTTATAATTTTTAACCGAAAAATATGCAATTGTGGTAAAGGGACCAAGGGTGGGCACCTTGTCCAAAGCCCATGGGCCCATTGCCCCAGGGGTGGGGCAATGGGCCCATTTTGACACTTTTTACAAAATAGTGTTTCATTAAAAATTGAACATTTCTATAGGCGTCTAATTCACATCATACATTCTTCATTAGTTGTACCTTTAAACAAAACAAAGAATCACCTCGTATCAATTAAAACTTCATCAAAAATTTAGTTTAAAAAAAGGGGGGGCGCGCTGCCCCATGTTGCCCTACTACGTATATTGCTATTGACCTGCCTTGGTTACTCTACCCGTTTATCTCAAGTATTAATTTATATTATTTTTATCTGGAAATTGCATAGAAACCTTCCGTAAGCGTGTCTTGATTCCTGTGAAGTTTTGCAACAAAATTTGAATTTTTGGAAGATTCCTAAAAACTGTATCAATAGTAATAATAATTTAATAGTCACATGATGATAAATCAAATTTATAGTTAATGTATTTCACCGTAACAAGTTACTGTAATTTTGTTGATGACGGAAACGCATTGGCTAATCATTGTTCATCTAAATTTAAGCTCGCTAGAATTGCTACATTAGATACGATTAATATTCTTGCTCATATATGATTTTTTTCCTAGTTGTATCGCGGTTGTTTCATGTTCGAGAGCTACCATATTCTTTAAAAAAATATTCACTGAAAAATTAACAATGCCTCCTGAATCACGAACTGCGTTACGCCTTCATATTATGACAGTTCCCACATAATTTTTGCGCAGAATGGCGAAAAATTTCGCAGTGTCACTAAGACAGAAAATGCAGTGAGCAGCTTTTTCGACATTTTTTGCGGCGGTTGTCCGGTCATGCATCATCCATCGTCTGATAAGACTCATATATTAATAGTCTTAAAGTGAAAATTACTGGAGAGCAATAGCCGGCCGAGTATAAATAGCTGAAATTACATCGACTATTTCATAAAAACTAACATCTCAGTTTACTGAGCGACAAGAAAAACCTTCTTCTCCGCGGGGACGAATAAACTGGCCGCGGTGTAGTGCGGTAAAATGTTTCTGAAAAATATCGAAGCAATCACCGAGCTTGACTGCCGTCCCTTGTAAGCTGCGTGCGCAAGATTAGGGGGCGAATGTTTAATAGTTGCTGTCAATCAAGAAGGTTTATTGCCGGACTTTTTTACGAATTTTAGTTGGTGTATGTGGTAACCAGTTCGCCAGATTTTGGTTTCGAGGAGTCGTTACGAAACTATGCTGCGATAGAGGAATTTTTCAATGAATAATTTTAGAGACGGGAAATATGCTATGGATATTTGAATTAATTGCATATTGTCATATAGTAATGCTTCTATCTAAGAAACGTATTAACATAACCGTGTTTGAAATGAACATAAATCATGATGCAAAACATTACTAGTTAACTCTCAGTACGATGTATGCGTATTTTAAAGATTAATTTCTGCATTGTTTCGGTTCACTTTCGGCTTATCGAGAGACGCAATAATTTATTAGCTTGGGATTATTGCTTATAATACGCGGTTTATATGACGAAAAACAATACGACAAAGCTAGCACTGAAAATATTGGGAATTACCATCAAATTTGTTTGATGTTCCTTTATCTATAAAAAGTTGAACAATTGTTTTCAGTCTGCGAGCTGGAATAGATTGGCATCCACTGGAAACATACCATAGATTAAACACAACCAATTATCCTGAACATAATCATGTGAATATATAATTTTAACGATTCTTGGTTCAAAAATTCATTGATTGTCATAAAAATTTAAAAGTAAATTTTGCGGCGAGTAAAGTTTTCCTAATCATTTGTGTTCCCTGGACTCCAACCGTTCAAAAGTTACCGAATTCACGGTTAATATTGCTGTGCATCTGACAACAATGTTCTTGTCAGCTGCACTGAAGCATCGAGATATTTAATTACGGCGTGACATGATATTCAATATTTTGATCACCCCTTGCATGTTTTTATTACCATTAGAATCAAATGACTTGATATAATGCTTTACAGCCCATTTTTTCAGTATGTACGATTGCATCGCCCCTGATCAGGAACTCTAAAATGTCCGTCCTTACAATCGCGTCCCAAAAATTCTTTGTCGTTTATATCGTCATAAGATTCCTTTCCTACATCAAATATTCCTTAATAGAAGATCGTTATCCTAGAGCTTCATCATTCTGATTAACAAAAGGAGACACTAACCACAAAATTTACCGACTTTACCTCGTTTAAATAATGCCTAAGATCCAGGAGATTGACCCCAGTTTCTCCCCGTTGTTCCAACTTACCCTCGGCAACCAAAGACCAGACTTTGAGTGGCAGCGTCTACATCGCTCATTAACCAGTTTTGTGAAGAAAATAAGATTAGAAGAAATAGGAAAACTCGATGTGAACCAATATAACACTCTTACTGTAACTACATTTGAATTTCTAGGTGTTTACACTCGTGTTTATATTTGGAAATCTTTGACTTGTGATCGGGTAATGATTCAGTTATATGAGTAGGTGGTTAGTAAGTTCCACGAACGAGCTCATCTCAGTACCCACGTCAGCAGGTAATTCAGTAGCCTACGTCACGCATCGTGATTTTTCATTCACAGATGGAAATTCCAAGGGAACGAAGTGGGAATATTTTGGTATACTGTGTAGTATTATTTCACCATTAAAACGCTCCACTGTATACAAGATTTCCCACAATGGACCACGGCGCGAGTGAGGGGCAAGTGAGGAGCGCCGCGCGACACGTCTGCCCGCCACCGAGTGTGCCTCTCGAATGAACGATTGCGCCTCGACCGTTCAATTATAAGCTCGAATGTTCATAATATAGGAGAAAGTCGATTAAACGTGCGGTTTCTTAAAACATTTCTAAATGAAAAAATTAATCGAGCAAATGCAGTTTCTAAAAACATTTCAAAATTGAGAAGATTAATTGAGCCAACTTGCAGTTTTATCCATATTTTTCACCAATTTAACAAGAATAATTAAGAAATATTAAGACTGATTATACCTACATTCATCATTCTCAATTAATCGAGATTTTAGGAAGAATCACGATTTATTTATTTAAGCAACAAAGAGTTCAAATTAAGATGATTTCAGTTTTAGTTCGGAATCCACAAAACCGTGCTTGTAATTATCGCGTCCAGAAGTGAATATCTATGCCTATTCAAACAATAAGAAATATATAAATATATTATGCGAGAAGAAGTATTGATTAATAATTTACTTAAATCGAGGATTATTTATTTTATTCAACTTGCATATAAAGTGCAAATGTCCCAGCCTCATTCATGTATACAATTTTATGAATTATTGCACATGATGATTGATATTAACTTTGTTTGCAAAAAAGCAAGATCTGTGTCTCAAATGTCAATTAAAATTATTGAATCCATATTGGGAAGCAATAATATTGTATTCTAAAAAGCGGAATATTTAAACAAATTTGCATTGGCTGATCGTTCTTAAAAAAGATTATCCCGAATTGCTTAGCGACACACATTGCATTTAGTTTTGATTCGTCCAAACTTTCAATCACTCAACCAAGAAATTAGCTCCATTATTTATTTAATAAATTATGAAATATTTAATATGTTAATTTATATTAAAAACTTTCATGAAAATTGTATGATGTAATACATATTGAAATTTTTCTGAGTTTTTGACGCTTCTGTATGTTCAATGTTGACGCTGCCGATTTTTTTACGATCAAAATTTGAAAATTAAGGGAATAAGTAACCGCTTATTATTACAATAACATGAGACTTCACAATTTACCAATTTGTTGGTCAATGCGTGAGGAATACCATTGCTTATTAGTGTACAGTATTAATTTTTAAATCAAGAAGATCACATTTATAGCTGTAAAAATATGAAATATTCGGTTACAAAATTTCTCGACATGAGAAATGAGTAGGTGCTCAAGGAATTCTTCTGAGTACTAATAAAGGAATGAATAATTGACCTTACAATTTTGAAAAACAGACAATATTCAGTTTATTTTTCTTCATAAATATGCCCATGAATTCAAGTCAGATAAAAATGTGCGAGACATGGAACTGAATACTGCAAAAACACTTCTTAAATGGGTGAAGCAAAATTACATTACACGAGCTTTTTATCTTTCCTTTTTAAATTGCAGGCCAACAAGATTTTTTGCTTTTGCAATTGATGAAAATGAACACGTTCATATTCATTAACTTATTTATTAAATTTTTTATTTGTGATCATTGTACTCCTGTACGAGTAATATTGCTTTAATTAACTAATTTATAATTAGGCATTGCTATCAGCTCTGAATGGAGATAAACTTTTTCTAATGTCCCTAATAAACCCTCAATCGTATTTGTGACTGAAAATTCCGTCGAAAATTGTGAAGGCTTTAGGGACTAGTGCGTCAAAGATTTCTTCTGAGCCTAGGGTTGCACATTCGTAATGTATTGGGAAAATATCCCTTTTGTCCACTAGCAGAATAAATCTTCATTAGTTTTCTCATTTAACTATTATTTGCCTTGTGGAAACTTTAAATTTCCTTTAGATCAGCTGAAAAAAGATAGGCGTAAAATTTGTGAGCCAATGAAACTAGATTATGCAGCAAATCCATAATCTAAAAATATTGTTGAAGTTCACGCTGTATTCGGTAGAAGAAAACTCGTATCGTTTTCTGCAAAAGGATCCCACAAATTAACAGCTTTAATCAGCCAATTTCAAGGATTCACTTGCACGTTTTAAATCTAAGTTCACGAAATGCTAGGTTTTCTTGGTTATGTTACAATACGTAGCCACATGTATGATATATTTTCATCATTAAATATATAAGTGATTATTTCTGCCATCTTCATTCTGTTTTGCTAAAGCGGTGATATAATTTTAGTTAATGTTTGTTCATTGTTGGTATATATGTTTCAAATATTTTCTATTCCACAATCCAAAAAAATAAATAAAATTTGTTGAAGCACATTTTATAGGTTCAATGATACTTAAATATTTAGAGTCTTTTCCTTAGACTTTAATTTTATTTAGTCGACATAAGTTCATTCATGAAGGCATAGGTTTGCTGCTGTGGTTATATCAAAATTAAATTAGTATATTCGTAACTCTCATAATCTTGCGTGCATCAAAATTGTTTAGTTTACAAAATTCTATATTGGTTTACTTCAATATCAGAATTTTCCGTAGTTTTATTCAAAATCGTTTCTCACAGAATTATGATGAATGTTATTAACTGCAGTGGAGTTTGGGCCTGTTAATTCTTGGTGAAGATGGATTTGCGACTTTTGTTTGATGTTTCATCATAGAGTGAAGATCTGTCTCGTGGAATTTAATCAGAGGAAACTAATTGAAGTTTGATCAGAACTCATCTCGTCGTCTGCTAATGCCAACACATCAGTCAGATTTTAACTCGTGGCCCGACGAAGCGACCAGTTCTATTTTTTTCTGCGGCTAACGAGAATGCAGGAGTCGAACTGACAAGTTCTGATAATTATGGTACGCACGAGTGATATTTATTTATAAATCATCCACTCATTAAATGACATGAGTGGATATTATTTGACCGTTTACTGAAATTAATCTTTACCGACATTTCTCACGTACAACTAATTACTGTAAAGTGTGTTGGTCGATCATGAGGGAAATCAAGCTTGTTGATAAATGTTTATTGAAATATCAGGGATATTTTATGTTCGCAACTGATTTTACTTCTCCAAAATTCTAAGTCGTTGTAAAAGCCCAGGATTTTCCTTCAAGACTTGTAGTTAAGGCGCCTCGTGTTGGCAACAGCAGAGCCAAATGTCGTGTCGAACGTTAGTCTCCCCGCGGTTGTTGATCTCCCTGCTGCGTTTTGTTGAACTTGTCACCTCTGTGAACATTCTCGAACTTGAAACCCTTAGTAGATCGTTTACTATAAATTACTTCGTTTGAGTCAAATATTTTAATGTTACGTCGTTATTTAGTCTGTAACGGTGTTTTCGACTGTTACAATACAAATACTGTTATTGTGCCTTCATCCTTTGCGGCTGCGGTAAGAGATTTTGCTTTTAATGAATTACAGTGTGCCCATATTACTTCTAATTCCTAGCCTGGTCACAGATCATAACTTTGTCCAAACCTGCCGAGGTTATGTAGGCACGCATCAGCGTGAGAAGGCGGCGGCGCATCAGCGTGACCGGGGACTAGGAAGTCCCAAACTCATCATAAGGTTATGTAATATCGATGTTAATATATTAAATATTTTCCGAGACTTAATTCATTTTCTTATATTATAAGTAGGCTCATTTTTGTCCACCACGTGGGGGGGAATTCCAAGTTAGAGTGCCAGCTCCTGCTCAACCGTTGGGAGTTGGTTTGACATCTGCTCTGCCTCCACCAGTTTATTAACGATTGTCATCCACTGCATGTTTTGCCTCCTACCTTCCCTATTGAAGTTTATTTTGTTATTACTCGTCTTCATTCATTGTGTTCACATCGAGGATTATAGGTCAACAAAGAATGTTAATTAGGTTGTTGCTTCATTACTGATTGTGAATTATTTAGGTTTCTACTTTGCAGAATCTGGATTTAGAGCTTTATTTTCATATCATGACTTCATTTTAATTAATATACATGCTTTTTCTTCATTTTTTCACTTCTGCGGAAGATAGCCACTCCTATCCAGTGAAGACAGAGCTACGTTTGGCCGCTCAGTAAATTATTAACAATTGCGCTCTTACCCGCAACATCGCGAACAGGTAATCGAGTTTAAAGATATTTCATGTCACGACATAACATGAAACATATCTAAAACGCGTGATGCAACAATTTCTAATTCAAGAAAGTCATCTCATACACGAATCTATGTGAAACTGTAATTCAACTTCTATAAAATAAAATTAGAGTTATTCAGATTTGATGTAAACACTTTCGCCAACAGATTTCAATGTGTATCATCAACCTCACCTCCAAAAATGAAGAAATGGATTGCGATTACGCGAGACTTGTTTGGTTGAATTTTTCTTAAACTGCACTTACAATCGTGGCTAAATTTTTCGCGAAAAAGAGAAATTTGAAGATTACCTAAGACCATAAATAATAAAATAAGCAGTATTGTTACCAGCATTAAAATATAACATTAGAATGTAAGACATAATGATGTAATGTAAGACATTATGGTTAACGTGGTAACAACATTGTTGTAGGAAGTAATTATCTGATATTTTAAGCAATGTTTAACGTAAGATTTAAACCAGAAGGTAAAAATTATTTTTAATTTATAAGAGAACATCAACTTACATTTTTGTTTCGTGGATAAAATCTACCCAATCAATAGAAGCAGTCTTTGAACTGAAAAGCTATTTCTCAGGCTGAAATTTAATAATTAGTTCCCCAACTCGGGTAAATCCATCACGCAGTAGCGTCCTACTCTCGATCTTCTACTCTACTCTAGACTTTTAGGGCATTGCCTCTATTTTTCCTTGTTTTTCCTTGCCCTGACCCTAAGAATTCCTACTAACAGACTAACGAAAAAGTTTGTAATTATGTCAAATGTGTAATTTATTCACATTTGTTGCAGCCAGCTTAACATCTCTCAGAGCATTATTATTCAGCCTAATATTCTATATCATTATATCCGCTACTAGGTATATTTTCAAATATAGTCAAGCAAAAGCTTCACTTTATGTGCGCAACGTAAGTTAGAACTTAACTTCGTAAACAACGTCAACAAAATAATCATCTTCACTAACTTACTCCATTGCTTAACAGCCAAGTTTCGTCCAGCAGTCGTTCCAAACCTTACGAAAGCAATTTAGACTAAAACTACTTGCTGATAACGTCATAAATACTTTCTTTGGATTTACGTTCTTCCAGCTTCTGCTGTTAAGGAGTCTTTAAATTTTACAGCTTCGTGAGAAAATAAAGCCCGCAGAAATGGAACGTTTTCTTTCAAGTGACATGGACGCCGTGTTGAAGTCGACCGTTCAATTTCGAGAATTTACATAATGTAATCTTTTCACCAGGTGATGAACGAATGCAGTAGTTTCCAAATAATTTTGTAATACCTTCCTCTTTGTGATCGCTTGACTCAAACACAAAATCGTTGTGCATCATAAACTCTAGAACAATGCTGTAATGTTGTTCAACGAGACTCAGGCAAACTAAACATTAAAGCAACGTTGACCCAGGCAAACTAAAAGTTTGGTTATGCGAAACAAAATTTACTAATGATATTTGCTTTTAAATACAGAAAAAATAGGCTAGGGAATGTTAGTTACAGGGAGGCATTTTTGAAGAAACAATTTCTTTCCCAAGTAAAACCGCAATAAATCAGAATCGTGATATCCGAACAGCCGCTATATATTTGCGGGGCTGGGTTTAAAGAACAGAAACAATCATTTGCCTCTAGCCTTGGACATTTGCAGCATTTCCAATGCTTTATTGTCTTTATTTCATTCGATTTTATCTACCTTCTCATTTGTGGTGACTGACACTAACCACTATCTATAATTCATGATAAAAACACATGTTTCTGGTAAAAATAGTTAGTTTATGAAAATATTTTCTAACGAAGCTTGAACTATTAAGGGGAGGTATACCCTAAAATTTTCGGATTTGGCTTTTCTGGTATTTAGTATCGTCTTAGAGCTGACATTCTGCCCTATCCAATGATACCACTGCGATCCCTCTACGTGAATTTTTACTTACATGACGGCTCTTCAAAGGGGGGCGGGTGGGGGAGTTCCTTCACTAATTAGATACAAGTAATTAGCTGCTGAGCATTTTAAATATAATTTCTACTTGAGTTGTGCTGCAAATACATGCTTAGTCTCATCTTAAAGCTGACATTCTGTGCTTTTCAACGATACTACTGCGATAGCTGTGAGTGAATTTTAACGCACACGGCTGGGCTCTAAAGGGGGGCGGGGTGGATTTCCTTCAGAAAACAGATAGGCCTTGTTGTTGTTTTGTCTGCTTCTTGAGGAAGTGGAGTCGTCCTCCATACACCTCACGGCTCAAAAGGCTCCCTCGTCTGGCAAGCCAATCTGTAATAAATAAGGCTATTAGGCAAAATAATTGTGTCTTATGAGCGTTAAATAGTGCATCTGATTAGTCTACTGGTTAGTAACCCTTACCTAGCACTAATCTTGTCATTTGGACACAAGGATTCATAGGGCCAAAATGGTCCAGCCTGGGCTGGCGCAGCCTGGAGCATTCAATTTGTTCTCAGGGGGAAGTGACTAGTTTCGGCGCTTATTTCGCTACGGCAACCGGAACCTAATGCGGACATAGAGCTTCTAATTTACCCGGCCATAAGAACCTGGGGCGTCCGTGTGCCAGCGGCTGACAGGTCTTCGAATTTCGATAGGGGTGACGCTAGAAACACTTCCCTGTGATCCGTGATGAAATTGATGAATTTTGCCCTGATTTTTCTCCTAAGGTGACGTGACTCGTACGTCATCCATCATTCATATCGTGATTGGCACTCCGTTGAACGAAGTTGGCGGGACCTGCACGTTCTCCGTCAGCTTTATGCGTTTCTTTGCGAGACGCAATTAAGAGAAGCAAACAACGGCCTGAAGTCCTTGAATAAAGTTTTTCATTTTGATCCCAATTTTTATGTCCCGCCATAAGTTTTTCGTTAACGTGTGAGAATATTATTTAAGGTTTTTCGCTTAAATCGCGTTTTATCTGAACTTTCACCGCACAACAAAAGTCTTTGTATTTCCAACAATCATGCAAGAACCTGAGAAAGAATTCGGACCAACTCATTAAAGGCTGTATTTTTATGCTACAATGAAACTTTCAGTACAATGAGTGAAAATACTCACCTAATAATTAACAAATGTATATATAATAAAACATTTCAATAAAATTTCTTGTACAAATATAAAGTCATGCAGGTTTATTCTGATTTGTATAGAAAAAGCGCGACTGATGGCGCCTAAGCTAAAAAAAACTTTTAGTTATGCTCAATTATGTCAGGTAGGGAACGGCAATAAGCTACTACATCAATTTACGCTGTTTTGGATCTGTTTTGATAGTGTAAGTAAACTGTCGGTAAAAAGTAACATTAAAATAACGTTTTCGCTTCAAATAATCAAAATTGCTTCAATTAATTTTAATTTCAGAAGCTTTTTTTTATATAAAATGAATATTGTTGAATGCCTTGAATAATTTGATGATAATAAAAAAAGGGTACATAGCCCAGTCTGGTTATAATCTACATTCGTATCAAGCTTATTCCCCATATAACATCTAATATTTACAGAGTTCATGTTACCTAGAGAATATATCTTTGACTTATTCCCATCTAAACGTGCTCGATAACAAACGAATTAACCCTGAAATAGTAGGAATTTTGTTACACGAATAAGTAGCAGTGGCTGTTTGTATGAAAATAGCAAATGATTTTAGGAATGGTATAATAAATTGATCGCCATGTATTAAAGCTTGCTCCTAGCTTAATTCACGCAAGAATGGATAAACATCCTGAAATAACAGAGATAATAACTTCATTTAAAAGTTCAGACAGTTCGATTTTCAAGCATATTTGTTCATAAATTATCCAGTTTGAAATATCAATAATTTATAATATGTTCATAGGTAATTAAGTGAGTACATAATAAATGATTGGTTTCTCGATCATTTCTGCAGTTAAACTATTGCTACAACGCATCTTTAAAATTATTAATTTGCTTGCTTTTCAAACTCACTTCACGAATACATATAACGTATTCATATTAAAATACAATATGAATAAAATAATTTCCTGCTCGCTTTCGTATCATTGATTCTTCTTGTATTTCGTAGCGCATGCAAAGCGAGCCTTCGTCTCTCCCTTTCAGGTGACCGCTTACAGACGGCCTCAACGACTTGTACAGTCGCGTTACGCGGCAAATAACTTATGCCCGCCATTTTGCTTAGAAATGATAGAACTGGAAGTTGAACAATTTTGAAATTTCAAACATTGATGACGCTTTTGTACGAATTTTGGAAGATACGGTTGCTTAAAATCTTATATTTTTCGCAAAGTTTATCTGTACAATTGGATTCCTATTTTGAATTATGTTTCAGAACTTATTTTTTAACATTCAGAGGCTCGCACAGTCGCGTTACTAACGCAGATAAGATATGCCGTCTCTACTGCATAGAAAATATTATACTTGAAATTGCGAAAGTTTGAAATGACAAATATTTTGGACACTTCTGTTATGAATTTTGTAGTGCCAGAGACACCCCTGAACGAACTTTAAAATTTGCAGTGCAGTTGCTGAATCTTATTCATTTCATTAAGTTAGTCTGCAGTAATTATGACAACTGGATCTAGATTTGAATTAGGTTTTAAAAAATTTTTCTGAATCGATGGAATTTAAATTCGGCGTAAATGAAATGAAACGAAAGGTAGTCGTATCCAAATTAGTTACTCAATAAACATTTACAGACAATTGCTAACGCCGGGACTTTACGCAGTGTTGTTTGTTGGTTTCACAGTCTCGTCTACTGAAAAATTAATCGAAAAACGCTGATTTCGAACATTCATTCAATCGCACAACGTTGTGCTTGCTGACGTGACGGAGGGAAGAAAAACATTTTAAATTCAGGCAACCAAACCCGGACCGGGTAAACGGATAATGCGGTTCAAACTGCTTCTAAATTTTGATTTTTGTTTTAAATCAGGTGGATTTGGTATATCCCATGCAGTTATTATTTAAATGTTCAAATGGAAAAGCGTAATTCGGCAATTCCAAGAATCTTCGATTATTTTATATGCCCTAATTGACACTAAAACGCATTTCTTATGCCAAAATATTCCTATATCTGTAATCGAGATATGTTCTATATGGAATTGTAGATTTAAGGAGTTAGCTCACTAGATTCATGGCGAGGTCCATTCCCTTTTGTAACCAAATAATATTTTTGGGAAGTTGTAAGTGAGCCAGAAAGTTTGAATTCTACATTTGTATCGTGATTATCATCGTCAAGTAATATTTCAACGTCTGTGCAATTACGCTTAATGCAATCACGCGCTTGAAATGAGGCTTCATGTGGGCAGAAATTTTGGAGTACGAGAAAATGCGGGTAAAAATTTTGGGTCAGCATATGTTAGCGCATTTTCTCATTTGTAGAAAAAAGGCGCTATTGTGCTCGTCATGTCCGTTCGTCTGTCTGTCCGTCTGTCCGTGACCACGTTTTAGTCGACGAGAAAATGCGCTCTCTGTCACTCACTGCAGTGAGTACTGAGTTATTTTTTTTCATCGATGCTTATATACTACCGTTGTTAATTAACGTGCTACATATTGATATACTCAAAACGCAAACCTAACGAGCAGCGCTAATATAATTTCAACTTCATATCATATTGGAAGGGAAAAACAGCTTCGAGCAGCACCGGCTTCCGTTGCTGGTGCTTAGTAATCTGTGAAGCTATTTTCGATATTCTGGGGAAGATCTCCGACCTCCGGCGTTGTAAATAAGGGGAATTTGACAAAATTCAATTTTGACTCACTGCTTACGGAACTTTGAAAGTCAAGAGACTCTCTTCGTTTCCAGTTATTGAAGACTTCGATGCGATACATGAAATGTTTTTTTGCCGTTTCAATTGAAATGAAATTAAGCTTTAATAGTCTTTTATTCACTGAAACGAATGAAGATTAGTTTTAAATTATTATAGATATATAAAAATAAATCACAGCAAAGTAAACTTCAGAAGTTGCACTTCAGCGATGACATTCAATGTAAAATAAGTAAGTACTTTAAAGTAGTAGTAGTAGTTGATATATTACAATTTTATTCTAATTATTCATCGTAATTGGATTTGAGATCGATTAACTGTGGTGGCAAAATCATCATTAAATTAATTTAACGGATGGGATAAAAATAATGAAATATTCCTAGGCGTCGTGCGCCAACAAATTGTGTCCAGGACACTTAGGTTCAGAATCCAGTGATTTTATTTGGCATAGAGTGCTGCGCTGAAGTTTTATGGCGTTAGGAATTGCTTTTTGTAACTTTTACGGAAATTTTTATGGCCCGACCAATGTCTGCCTTTATGTGGTTCTAAAATTTAGTTATATGAAAACAAATTGTGTCTATGACACTTAGGTTCAGAATCCAGTGATTTTATTTGGCATTGAGTGGTGCGCTGAAGTTTTATGGCGTTAGGAATTGCTTTTTGTAACTTTTACGGAAATTTTTATGGCCTGACCAATTTCTGCCTTTATGTGGTTCTGAAATTTGGTTATATACTATTTATAGTACAAATACTATTTTCGTGTTGACCCGCCGTGGTTACTTTACCCGCTTATCTCTAATATTATTTTTTATTATTTTTATCTGGAAATTGCATAAAAACCTTCCGTAAACGTGCCTTGATTCCTGTGAAGTTTTGCAACAAAATTGGAATTTTTGAAATATTCCAAAAAACTGTATCAATAGAATTAATAATTTAATAGTCCCATGATGATAAATCAAATTTCTAGTTAATGTATTTCTCCGTAACAGGTTACTGTAATTTTCTTGATGACTGAAACGCTTTGGCTAATCATTGTTCATCTAAATTTAAGCCTGCTAGAATTGCTATATTCTAGCAATTAACATTCTTCCGCGTAAACTATTTTTTTTTCCTAGTTGTATCTCGGTTGCTTCATGTGCGAGAGCTACCATATTCTTAAAAAAAATGTACTCACTGAAAAATTAACAATGCCTCCTGAATCACGAACTGCGTTACGCCTTCATATTATGACAGTCCCCACATAACTTTTGCGCAGAATGGCGAAAAAATTCGCAATGTCACTAAGACAGAAAATGCGGCGAGCTTTTTCGACATTTTTGCGGCGGTTGTCCCGTCATGCATCATCCATTGTCTGATAAAACTCATATATTAATAGTCCTAAAGTGAAAATTACTGGAGAGCAATAGCCGGCCGAGTGTAAATAGCTGATATTCCATCGTCTTTTTCATAGAAAATAACATCTCAGTTTACTGAGCGACAAGAAAAACCTTCTTCGAATAAACTTGCCGCGGTGTAGTGCGGGAAAATGTTTCTGAAAAATATCGAAGCAATCACCAAGTTGACTGCCATACCCTGTACGCTGCGTGCGCAAGATTAGGGGGCGAATGTTTAATAGTTGCTGTCAATCAAGAAGGTTTATTGCCGGACTTTATTACGAATTTTAGTTGGTATGTGGGAACCAGTTCGCCAGATTTTGGTTTCGAGGAGTCGTAACGAAACTATGCTGCGATAGAAGAAATTTTCAATTCATAATTTTAGAGACGAGAAATATGCTATGTATCTTTGAATTAATAGCATATGTCATCTAGTAATGCTTCTATCTAAGAAACGTATTAACATCACCGTGTTTGAAATGAACATAAATCATGATGTGAAACATTACTAGTTAAGTTTCAGTACGATGTATGCGTAATTTTAAAGATTAATTTCTGCATTGTTACGGTTCACTTAGGCTTATCCAGAGACGCAATAATTTATTAGCTTGAGATTACTGCTTTTAATACGTGATTTCTATGACAAAAAAAACAATGCGACAAAGCTAGCACTGAAAATATCGGGAATTACCATCAAATTTGTTTGATGTTCTTTTGTCTATAAAAAGTTGAACAATAATTGTTTTCAGTCTGCGAGCTGGAATTGATTGGCATCCACTGGAAACACACCATTGATTAAACACAACCAATTATCCTGAACTTAATCATGTAAATACATAATTTTAACGATTCTTGGTTCAAAATTCATTGATTGTCATAAAAATTTTAAAAGTAAATTTACGGCGAGTAAAGTTTTCCTAAACTCATATTGTGTTCCCTGGACTCTAACCGTTCAAAAAATACCGAATACGCGGTTAATATTTTTGCGCAGCTGACAACAATGTTCTTGTCAGCTGCACTGAAGCATCGAGATATTTAATTACGGCGTGACATGATATTCAATATTTTGATCACCCCTTGCATGTTGTGCATGCAGTAAAATTTAAGAGAAAGTATTACATCTAATATTATAAGGTTATTTATTATTACCATTAGAATCAAGTGACTTGACATAGCTCAATTAATGCTTTACAGCCCATTTTTCCAGTATGTACGATTGCATCGCCCCTGTTCAGGAATTCTAAAATGTCCGTCCTTAGAATCGCGTCCCAAAAATTCTTTGTCGTTTATATCGTCATAAGATTCCTTTCCTACATTAAATATTCCTTTATAGAAGATCATTCTCCTATAGCTTCATCATTCTGATTAACAAGAAGATTTACTAACCACAAAATTTACCGACTTTATCTCGATCAAATAATACCTCGGATCCAGGAGATTGCACCCCAGTTTTCCCCCGTTGTTCAAACTTGCCCTCGGCAACCAAAGACCAGACTTTGAGTGGCAGCGTCTACATCGCTATGGGAAGTTATGGGAAGAAAATAAGATCAGAAGAAATCTGAAAACTCGATGGGAACCAATATAACACTCTTGCTGTAAGTTCCACGAACGAGCTCATTTCAGTCCCTACGTCAGCAGTTACTTCAGTAACATGCGTCCCGCATCATGATTTACATTAACAGATGGAGATTCTCTGCAAACTAAGTATGACTATTTGGTTCACTGTGCAGTATTATTTCACCGTTAAAGCGCTCCACTGTATACAAGATTTCCCACAATGGACCACGGCGCGAGTGAGGGGCAAGTAAGGAGCGCCGCGCGACACATCCGCCCGCCGCCGAGTGTGCCTCTAGAATGAACGATTGCCCCTCCACCGTTCAATTATAAGCTCGAATGTTCATAATATAGGAGAAAGTCGATTAAACGTGCGGTTTCTTAAAACATTTCCAAATGTTCTTAAAACATTTCCAAAACATTTCCTGTAAAAAATTTAATCGAGCAAAGGTGAAGTTTCTAGAAACATATAAAAATTTAGAAGATTGCTTTAGCAAACTTGCAGTTTTATCCACATTTTTCACCAATTTAACACGAATAATTAAAAAAATATTAGGACTGATTATACCTACATTCACCATTCTCATTTATTCGAGATTTTAAGAAGAATCACGATTTATTTATTTAACCAACAAGTGTTTAAATTAAGATGATTTCAGTTTAAGTTCGGAATCCACAAAACCGTGCTTGTAATTATCGCGTCCAGAAGTGAATATCCATGCCAATTCAAACAATAAGAAATATATACATATATTATGCGAGAAGAAGTATTGATTAATAATTAACTTTAATCAAGGATTATTTATTTTAGTCAACTTGCACATAAAGTGCAAATTTCCCACACTTATTCATGTATACAATTTTATGAATTACTGCACATGATGATCAAATTATTAACTTTGTTTGCAAAAAAGCCAAAATCTGTTTCTCAAATGTCAATTCAAATTAATGTATCCATATTTGGAAGCAATAATAATATATTTTAATAAGCGGAATATTTTGAACAAATCTTGCATTGACTGATCATTCTTAAAAAAGATTATCCCGAATTACTTAGCGACACACATTGCATTTAGTTTTAATTCATCCAAACTTTCACTCGCTCAACCAGGAAATTAGCTCCATTGTTTATTTAATAAAGTATGAAATAATTATTATATTAATTTATATTAAAAACTTTCATGAAAATTGTATGAATTAATACATATTGAAAATTTTATGAGTTTTTGACGCTTCTGCATGTTCAATGTTGACGCTGCCGAATTTTTTACGCTCAAAATATTGAAAATTAAGGGAATAAGTAACCGCTTATTATTACAATAACATGAGGCTTCACAATTGACTAACTTGTTGGTCAGTGCGTGAGGAATTCCATTGCTTATTTGTGTACTGAATTAATATTTTAAACAAAAATTAGCTGAAATTTAACATTAAAAATATGGAATATTCGGTTACAAAATTTTTTGACATGAGAAATAAGCAGGCGCTCAAGGAATTCTGATTACTAAAAAAAGAAGGAATAATTGCCCTTACAATTTTGAAAAACGGACAATATTCAGTTTTTTTCGTCCTAAATATGCCCATGAATTCGCGTCAGATAAAAATGTGCGAGACATGGTACTGAATATTGCAAAAAACACTTCTTGAATGAGTGAAGCAAAATTACATTACACTTGCTTTTTATCTTTCTTTTTTATAGTGCAAACCAACTCGACTTTTTGCTTTGCAATTGTTGGAAATAAACATGTTTATATTCAGTAACTTATTTATTCAATTTTTTGTTTGTGATCATTGTACTCCTGTGCGAGTAATATTGCTTTAATTAACTAATTTATAATTAGGTATTGCTATCAGCTTTGAATGGAGATAAACTTTTTCTAATGTCCCTAATAAACCCTCAATCGTATTTGTGACTGAAAATTCCGTCGAAAATTGTGAAGGCTTTAGGGACTAGTGCGTCAAAGATTTCTTCTGAGCCTAGGGTTTCACATTCGTAATGTATTGGGAAAATATCCCTTTTGTCCACTAGCAGAATAAATCTTCATTAGTTTTCTCATTTAACTATTATTTGCCTTGTGGAAACTTTAAATTTCCTTTAGATCAGCTGAAAAAAGATAGGCGTAAAATTTGTGAGCCAATGAAACTAGATTATGCAGCAAATCCATAATCTAAAAATATTGTTAAAGTTCACGCTGAATTCGGTAGAAGAAAACTCGTATCGTTTTCTGCAAAAGGATCCCACAAATTAACAGCTTTAATCAGCCTATTTCAAGGATTCACTTGCACGTTCTAAATCTAAGTTCACGAAATGCTCGGTTTTCTTGGTTATGTTACAATACGTAGCCACATGTATGATATATTTTCATCATTAAATATATAAGTGATTATTTCTGCCATCTTCATTCTGTTTTGCTAAAGCGGTGATATAATTTTAGTTAATGTTTGTTCATTGTTGGTATACCTATATGTTTCAAATATTTTCTATTCCATAATCCAAAAAAAAAATAAATAAAATTTGTTGAAGCACATTTTATTGGTTCAATGATACTTAAATATTTAGAGTCTTTTCCTTAGACTTTAATTTTATTTAGTTCATAGACATAAGTTCATTCATGAAGGCATAGGTTTGCTGCTGTGGTTATATCAAAATTAAATTAGTATATTCGTAACTCTCATAATCTTGCGAGCATCAAAATTGTTTAGTTTACAAAATTCTATATTAGTTTACTTCAATGTCAGAATTTCCCGTAGTTTTGTTCAAAATAATTTCTCACAGAATTATGATGAATGTTATTAACCGCAGTGGAGTTTGGGCCTGTTAATTCTTGGTGAAGATTGATTTGCAATTTTTGTTTGACGTTTCATCATAGAGTGAAGATCTGTCTCGTGGAATCCAATCAGAGGTAACTAATTGAAGTTCGATCAGAACTCATCTCGTCGTCTGCTAATGCCTACAAGTCAGTCAGATTTTTACTCGTGGCCCGACGAAGCGACCAGCTCTATTTTTCAGAACTATTCTATATTCAATTTCAGAACTATATTCAGTTCTATTTCAGAACTTGTCGAATTGACAAGTTCTGATAATTATATTACACACGAGTGAAATTTATTTATAATTCATCCACTGTCATTAAATGACATGAGTAGATATTATTGGACCGATTACTGAAACTATTCTTTGCCGACAGTTCTCACGTACAATTAATTACTGTAAAGTATGTTGGTCGGTCATGAGGGAAGTCAATCTTGTTGATAAATTTGTATTGAAAAATCCCGGATATTTTATGTTCGCAACTGATTTTACTTCTCCGAATTTCAAGGTCGTTGTAAAAGCCCAGAATTTTCCTCCAAGACTTGTAGTTCAGGCGCCTCGTGTTGGCAACAGCAGAACCAAATGTCGTGTCGCACGTTAGTCTCCCCGCGGTTGTTGATCTCCTGCTGCGTTTTGTCGAACTTGTCACCTTTGTGAACATTCTCGAACTTGAAACCCTTACTAGATCATTTACTATAAATTACTTTCATTTGAGTCAAATATTTTATTGGTTCGTTATTATTTAGTCTGTAACGGTGTTTACGACTGTTCAACATAATTCATTCCTACAAATAATAATTGTGCCTTCATCCTTTGCGGCTGCAGTAAGAGATTCTGCTATACCTAAATGAATTACAGTGTGCCCATATTACTTCTAATTCCTAGCCTGATCACTGATCATAACTTTGTCCTAACCTGCCGAGATTATGTAATATCGATGTTTATATATTAAATATTTTCCGAGACTTAGTTCATTTCCTTATATTATAAGTAGGCTCATTTTTGTCCACCACGTGGGGGGGGGGAACTCCACGTTAGAGTGCCAGCTCCTGCTCGACCGTTGGGAGTTGGTTTGACATCTGCTCTGCCTCCACCAGTTTATTAACGGTTGACAATCACGGCATGTTTTGCCCACTACCTTCCCTACTGAAGTTTATTTTGTTATTACTCGTCTTCATTCGTTGTGTTCACACCGAGGATTATAGGTCACAAAAGAATGTTAATTAGTTTTTGTTACTTCATTACTGATTGTGAAATATTTAGGTTTCTACTTTGCATAATCTGGATTTAGAGCTTTATTTTCATATCATCACTTCATTTTAATTAATATACATGCTTTTTCTTCATTTTTTCACTCCTGCGGAAGATAGCCACTCCTATCCAGGGGAGACAGAGCTACGATTGGCCGCTTAGTAAATTATTAACAATTGCGCTCTTACCCGCAATATCGCGAACAGGTAATCGAGTTTATAGTTATTTCATGTCGCGACATAACATGAAATTTATCTAAAACGGGTGATGCAACAATTCCTAATGCAAGAAAGACATCTCATGCATGAATCTATGTGAATCTGTAATTCAACTTCTATAAAATAAAATAAAGTCATTCAGATTTGATGTAAAAACTTTCGCCAACAAATTTCAATGGGTATCGTCAACCTCACCTCCAAAAAATGAAGAAATGGATTGCGATTGCGCGAAACTTGTTTGGTTGAATTTTTCTCAAACTGCACTTACAATCGTGGCTAAATTTTTCGCGAAAAAGAGAAATTTGAAGATTACCTAAGACCATAAATAATGAAATGGATTGCGATTGCGCGAAACTTGTTTGGTTGAATTTTTCTCAAACTGCACTTACAATCGTGGCTAAATTTTTCGCGAAAAAGAGTAATTTGAAGATCACCTATGACCATACTTAATAAAATAACCAGCATTGTTACCAGCATTAGTATATAACATTAGTATATAGTGATGTAATGTAAGACAATATGGTTAACGTGGTAATAACATTGTTGTAGGAAGTAGTTATCTGATATTTTAAGCAATGTTTAACGTAAGATTTCAACCAGGAGGTAAAAATTATTTTTAATTAATAAGAGAACATCAACTTACATTTTTTGTGGATAAAATCTACTCAATTAATAGAAACAGTATTTAAACTGAAAAGCTATTTCGCAGGCTGAAATTTAATAATTAGTTCCCTAACTCGGGTAAATCCATCACGCACAAGCGTCCTACTCTCGATCCTGCTTAGACTTTTAGGGCATTGCCTCTATGTTTCCTTGCCCTGACCCCAAGAATTCCTACTAACAGACTAACGAAAAAGTTTGTAATCATTTCAAATGTGTAATTTATTCACATTTGTTGCAGCCAGTATAACATCTCTCAGAGCATTATTATTCAGCCTAATATTCTATATTATTATAGCCGCTACTACGTATATTTTCATATATAGTCAAGCAAGAGCTTCACTTTATGTGTGGAACGTAACCTAGAACTTAACTTCGTAAACAACGTCAACAAATCATCTGCACTAACTTACTCCACTGCTTCGTAGCCAAGTTTCGTCCAGCAGTCGTTCCAAACCTTACGAAAGCCATTTAGACTAAAACTACTTGCTGATAACGTCATAAAGACTTTCTTTGGGTCTACGTTATTCCAGCTTCCGCTGTAGGAGCCTCTAAACTTTACAGCTGCGTGAGAAAATAAAGCCCGCAGAAATGGAACGTTTTCTTTCAAGTGACATGGACGCCGTGTTGAAGTTGACCGTTCAATTTCGAGAATTTACATAATGTAATCTTTTCACCAGGTGATGAACGAATGCAGTAATTTCCAAATAATTTTGTAATATCTTCCTCGTTGTGAACGCTTGACTCAAACGCAAAATCGTTGTGCATCATGAACTCTAGTACGATGCAGTAATGTTGTTCAACGAGACTCAGGCAAACTAAACATTACAGCGTCGTTGACGCAGGCAAACTAAAAGTTTGGTCATGATAAACAAAATTTACTAATGATATTTGCTTTTACAAACAGAAAAAAATAGGCTAGGGAATGTTAGTTACAGGGAGGAATTTTTGTAGAAACAATTTCTTTCCCAAGTAAAACTGCAACAAATCAGAATCGTGATGTCCGAACAGCAGTTATATATTTCCGGGTCAGGGTTTAAAGAACAGAAACAAACATTTGCCTTGGACATTTGCAGCATTTCCAATACTTTATTGTCTTTATTTCAATCGATTTTATCTACCTTCTCATTTGTAGTGACTGACACTAACACTATCTATAATTTATTATAAAAACACATGTTTCTGATAAAAATAGTTAGTTTATGAAAATGTTTTCTAATGAAG
Organism: Hyalella azteca; assembly: GCF_000764305.2. Classification (NCBI taxonomy): domain Eukaryota; kingdom Metazoa; phylum Arthropoda; class Malacostraca; order Amphipoda; family Hyalellidae; genus Hyalella; species Hyalella azteca. The sequence continues at coordinate 51,744 of NW_025939305.1, read as the reverse complement.
CTTGAACTATAAACGAATAAATTTCAACTAGACAGGAAAGTATTTAAACCATTGTAGCCTATTGAAGGAAACACATGACTAATATTTCTGAAAAATACACTCTTTGCCAGCTGCATTAGAACAAATCTCGAGGTTAACAACACGTTAATCTGACTACTATAACTTTGTGTCTGCCAACATGAGGTATTATTCTGAACCGAGTTCTAAAAAGTGTGCTCTTTTGATCATTTGTCCTGGCTAGAATTCAAAAGGCCACCTCATCATGCCAGGCAGGAACAATGAAAAGGAAAACAGTATTCGCTCCGTATTTTTTCCTTTATCTTCTGTAAAACTGAGGGAAAAAATTCCGTACATCAGAACAAATTTAATTACCAATTTGAGAATTCGATCAACTATACATATACACGAGTATTTAATAAACTAATATCCAAGCATCACATAACTTCCGGCTAAATTAAATGTGAATGTGGCAACAAATACAAATCCCTAGGAACTTACGTGGATGGTGTGCCCTAGTATTTAAATTCGAAAGTTGTCAACGGGAAATTTAAGCCTTCTGTACCCTGTCGAGAAAAATATACATTACATTACATTTGAGAACTGTTAACTGACTACGATGATATGAAAACGAAATATAAGAGATAATTGTAGTAAATCAGGCTAAGAAATATTTCAGCGAAAGCTCTACTCCTAGTAATGGCAAAACAGTAATAAGCGGCATGCAGATGGATGCGACCCCAAATACAGCGCCGCGCCGTAAGGCTACAATCAAAAATTGCGTGTCGCACGCGTACTGAACACGACAAGAGTAATATTCATTTTGAAAAAATCTTCTATCATTAAAAGTAAACTTGGTACAGATGCCACAAATTAAAAAACGTGGAGATCTGGATTGGAAATTTTTAATATGTATATTTAAAGTAATTGTTTCCCTATTAAATGCTATGAGGTTATCGTTATTAAGTCTATTTTCCATCGTGAATTGGCATTTGTTTTTTTCGTTATGAAGTGTTATTTTTAGCATTTAGTTTCCTCTTTTGTATCGAACAGACCAACTTTACCGAGAATTTCCGGTGCTTCAAATAATTTACAATCTATTTAAGCACCCTCAAAAATCACAAACAAGACAACAGAAGGGTCAAAAGTCACAGAAATTAGTTAGAATATTATTTAGAAGTTTCAAGAAATATCTGCATCAGAATAGCCGATCTAGCAACATTCCTGGTGTTTTCTGATTTACTTCGTTAGGGGGACGCAAGTAAAAACGCTAGCATAGTTTAATTGTTAATGGAACAATGTTACTTGGAAGCTCTTCTGCCAAGAACAGAAGGAGTTGGCAAAGTACAACTTATTGCTCTTTTATAAATTAGAAGCACTCCATATATGACGAAATTTTTAATCCTTTCTTTTTAATTTTACAGATTGCGGAGTTATAGCGAACATTTCTTCATTTACCCAGTCGATGTCACTTAAATACTAATTAAAGTTTTCTTCAATTTATGTAAATACAAAGTATGAATCGGGTATTCAGTTTCATCACCGGGATCATTCATCTGAACTGTATTAAAATTGTTGGTTTCGTCTTTTATTGGGCTCAATAACCTAGGTGTTTCAACAAGTAAGACTCTAATCTTCCAGCCAGTAATTTTAACCTACAAATTACTAATTTCTATTAGAAAATTCATCAACTGACGGTGAGTCATGCATCATTCGCATGGCTCACTCATTTTTACTTAATTCCTTAACCAATTCACGTTTTACTGTACACCTGTTTTGAATCCTATGTTAAACTAACGTTCAAAAATCTAATCAATAGTTTAATTATCATTAAATGTCTCAATTGATATAAACTCAAATGTATTTTTCCTGTTGCTTTGATTCGATACGATAAGATGAGAAGTAACTGTAATTATACAATAAAACCTGTTTCCTTCCCTGATGGAAGATGTATGCAGTATCAGAAGCATACAGTTTCAATGGCTTTTGTGGTTTCTGTATCAACGATGTTTCACATTCCATGTTATAGATTAAAATTTCCATTAGAAACGAGTCGACGATACGCAAAATAACAATTTCCTAATTTTTCAAATTGAGCATTACCGTTCCACGAGTATCATTATTATTTTGACTTCGAGACCTGTAACTGTAAATTTAATTTTCCTTGCTGATTACGGGAGAAATTTGAATAATTTCAGGTGCTGGTGCTGCTGCAATTTAATCAGGGAGTACAGCAAGGCATGCCCGGTTTTCAGTTCTTTGTGTCCGTGCGTGAACATTTCTACGGCCACACCTGTTGCATGGCTTGTAGGTCTCACAGAGAATCTTGAAGCCGATAGCGTCGAACGCTTCCAGACTGGATTTATCTAAGATATTTTAGTGCATTATTCTTTTACATTTGATGCGTATAATGCATTTTTAAATAAAGAGCATTGATAATCATAATTGAACCAAGAATTTCAATCCAGATGTCGGTATAAGTAAAAAATTAATCATGTATACTGGTTTACATACATACATTATTTAAATAAACTAATATTATTCTTGGAGCATATTCAAGTTTACCTGGAACTTCTGATCAAGGCAAAGATCAGGCAAAAAGAATTTAACGGATCAGAGATGATATTTTCTGGGATTCATTGACCAATTGTTTTTTTAATGAACTTTAGGAAATCAGAACTGATACAATTAAAGCAAATTCTTCCCTTTTCACCTCAAGGCGTTAAAGCTCACCTTATTGACTGAAAAATATAACGATGGTGCTAATGAATTTAACGCTTGGATGATGTTAGAGTTTAAATATAACGTAGAATTAGAGAATGAAAACTATTAATGAACTTGAATTGAACCTTGAACTATAAAACACGTGGGAGTGAAACGCAGAATTCAGAAGCAGGAATAATCGAAGCAAGGAAAAAATGCTTGTGAACTAGATAACCGAACTTCATATGGAATAAGTGTAAATTAATCATTATCCAATACCCCAATTCAAAAAATTACCAAATTTGCTCAATGGAGAAATGAGAAGCGAAGCGAGTCTGAGCAATAAAGCAATAAGCTGCATGGTGTGTCGTACGATTCCCAACCGAGCGGGTTTGGTTGGGTTACCGGAAGACTTTTAACGGTCGACCTTCGGCCATCAAATATTAATAATTTAATACTAATACTACTTGAATATTCTTGGGCAAAGTTGAAAGAGAACTTGCTAATCCTGTAGTTCAGGCCAAAGCTTTTTGCAAAATTTTCAAGTCATTTGAAAGGTTAATGTAATCACAAAACATTCATAATTTGTTCAGTGTTCATTTGCATGTCGAATTTCCAATACGTAGTAGTTGAATCGAGGCTCATCAAAGCGGCTAAATATGCTCTCCATATATTTTAAATTAAGTTTTAATGAAAAAAAAATGCTACACTCATTTGGAGTTATACGCATACGTGGTTGCCACTGTTTACTCATGAATATTACCGCCAAGTATGCTTACCAATCATTTCAATTGATCGCCAATTTCTGATTTATGCAGACATCTAATATGGTAAAATAACATTCTGAGCTTGTTTGAACGATGAAATTTATTCCTTAATCAAGCTCCATTAGATTTCATCAAATGCTGAAAAATAAAAAATTAACGAATTTTTCGCATTTAGAATTAAATTATTTATCATATAAAGTTATCCTCACAGGAAAAAGTCAAGCCATCAAATGAACATTTTCTCTGCAAAATCCATTGTTTCAATCGAGTGTTCATCGATATGCTTCAGAACTTTGCTTAATTGACATTACGCAACACTAACACAAATATTGGAACATCATATTCTAGTAAAAAGTGAGCAATAATCCTATATTCCAATCCGATAACAAATTTTAAACAGGTGTTTTTAGAAGCATTTTAATTTGTAGAAAACATACTTATGAAAAAATTCAGACCTCGGTCGCAACGCCGAGTTTCTACAGTTACTGTCTCACGTGCGTATTGTTTTTAAGTGAGATCCAAAGGGACGAGATCAACGTTTAATTGCTTCAAAACATTCACGAAGAATATATTCCTCCTTCACGGATATAAGGAAAAGCTTAAAACAGACCTCCGTAAAATGGCCATTAGCCGAAGTGATGGCTCTTTAAAGGATTTATTTCTAACCGTAATTTCGTTGAGGCGCAATCACGAAAGTTTTATAGAGAAGTAAGGGTAGATTTTAGGGCTGTCTTTAAAACTAGGGTAACTGAAGGAAAATTGAGGGACTCGCAAGATGGAAAGTGCATTCAAATACAGGTTAAAAAAACTCATTAACCAGAAAAAAAAAACAATAAAAAAGTAATAAAAATATGAATAGTCATAGGCAAATAACGAATTTTGTTATTCAGCAAGTGAATCATTTTTGCACAGAAACAACGTTCAATAATAATCAACATTTTCATAATACGTATTTTTTTCATTTAATCGAAACACAAGATTTTATGGAAGTAATATAAATATTCTCTTGTTACACATTACTTATCAAGTCTTCGAATGTTTGTCAGGAAATAACATTTCGATATGAGGTTCGACCGAGATCAATGATCTCATACTCTCTTCGTAAATGAACAGGAAATAAATTCTGAACATTTACCAGGACGTTTAAAATTTGGGATTATTAAACCGCTCAGTTCAAATCTGACCTGAACAAAATGTTAATTTATAAAATATATTTATCATTCACTGTTACTTTCTGTTTTTCGTTGATCCTTAGAGAAAAATCTTTAAGGACTAAAAATTGCCCTGCAGCATACGACGAGGAATTTCGTCCAATGATATTCTGCAGCCCTGCGCAGACTGTGGTGACTGTGACGAGGAATGTAGGTAGATAAACTGGGGTATATTCTGATGACGGAATGAAGGAGCCGTAATGGATTGTAATTTAAAAACGAATAAACCCACATACCTTAAACAATTACAATAATCGAAAAATTCTGAAATTAATAAATTTCTCGAATTTGGCAATGATTCAGATTTTGGTGAATTTGGTGATATCGGTTAATTTGAGTAATTATGTGACGGCTTAAGCCACATAACTGAAATTGTTTATTTCACTGTCCAGCTGGAGAATTAACCTACTTCTAGCGCATTTATGAATTTAATATATTTATCTAATTTGGAATAGATCAAAGTTAATTTTCGACAGTTATCGCTTGTTGCCAAATTCGGAAGCGACTAAGCAACATAAATTAAATACCCACCATCACTGCGCAGTTGGATAATACGCTAATTTGACGACTTCTATTGATATCCATATTTATTTATGGCAGATATTGGTTAATTGCCTAATTCATGAACAACTAGACCCACATACTCGATATTTCTGTTATTATTGCTCAAATGGAAAATTGAAATTTATCTCGGGTTTGTGGTCGATCCAAGTTAAATTCGGAAAGTTATCATTTATACAGTTAATTACATTAAACAGAAACAAGTAAACGCACACACTTAAAATTGATACAAATCAAATTAAAATATTAAGCGAAAAAAGCAGTTTAATATAAAAGAACTTCCGAATAACAACAAAAATCATCGATATTTTAGATTTATACAAGTAAGAAAGTCAGATCATTCGTCACATTTGATCAGAATTTCACGCAATGTGTCATCATTAGTTAAATAATATTTCTAATTTTAAAGCCGGCTTTGCGGATTTTTGACTCCACGTCTCCAAAAATAAATATTTATTTCTCACTACGCTGACCCTTCGAATGAAAATCTGATGACCGCGTCCGGTCAATGCGCTGCGGCTTGGAAGCATATATAATAGCAACGCTTGGAAGCGCCGAAATAGCAACGCTTCGAGTCCAGTGGTCAACCTTTGAGTGACTAATTTTAACCCCTGCAGTTTGCCGGCTATCAGCCTAACTTACTTCGTCGTAAATTATTTGGATATTTCGTAATTGGATGGATATCATAATTCTTGCAGCATTTGCGTGAAAAAAAAAATAAAAAAACTTAATCAGATTTAGATCGGCATAAATTTTCCACTCAAAGTACCCCGGAACGTATATGACGTGTGCGACATATCCTAAAATGTTCCGCAAATCTTATCCAACAAAATACAAATGTCTATTATACAAAATACAACAGAAATTAAATGGAATTAATTAATTAATTAAATAATAAAAATAAAATAAAATTAATACCATTAAATTTTAAATCTTGCTATTAATTATCTAACTAATTATCTCAAGCGTCAACTGCATGACAAGATTGAAAGAAAAAAATTCAATGGGAAATACATACAAAAACCTGCAACAACATAAGATGTTAAGCAAGAATTAGGCCTTCAAACTTATAATATAAATAACGAATACAACCGAACATACATAACGTCCATAGATAAATCCAACGAAAATTATTTATTCTAACTGATGCCCTCACTACGCCAGCAGGTAAAAACACATACCACCATGAACATATAGAAAGACGCACACACAGCAACTCTGGAAGCGCGGCGCTGGCGAGGCAGGCGTCACTTAGAGTCTCACTGCCTCCAGGTCTTAGGGTACGAGCAAAGTTTATTCTAGTCGGACTCATCATTCATTCAACGGTAATACGTTATCCATATCTTGATCGCTCTAAGCCTGACAAAAAATGGGTTTTATTATTTCAAATATTGCAGAGTATTTTGTAGCGTATTATTGACACTGGTTTTGTTAAGATGTTATAAAATTCTGAACTGAAAAGATAGCGCAGCGAAGAAATGTATAAGTAAAGCTTTAGAGCTTACATCATCTTTATTCATGTTACAATAATGACCTTCAATTAAGCGAACGAGTCGTGTAAATTTCAATCATAATGAAAAAATTACACAAACTTATATTTTACGTGTAGTTCTTTATGTGCAGCCATTCGTAGAAATAAATCCTGCGACCGAAAAATAAGGAAAATTCTCACAATGTCGCATTTCTATTCAGCGAACATCTGAAAATTTCCGTTAATCAACGTTCTTTTAAGTCGGTTAATCTTAATTTAATCATTTTATCGGTAAATTCTACTTACAATGTCGTGGCAGAATATTTTAGATAAAAATTAATATTGGAGAAAACTCATGATTTCAGCCTGGCTTGCATTCGTAAAAAATAGCTTATAAATTTAAAAGAATTGTATTTTCGACATTCGATTGCAACCATCATGTTTAGCAATTCTCAGAATAACTTTCACTTTATGCACAAATATGAAAGCTATCGCCTCAGAATAGGGATAATGCTAGAAGTTTTCCTACCCTACTCTTTTAGTTAACACGTAATTTCTAGCGCCACACTTGATATGTCATTTAAAAATTTCACACGAGACCAGACGCATACGCCATAGGTGCTCCAGGAATTATTATTGTTTTTGACAGAGAATCGAGAAAAATTTCAGTGATTTGTCGCATTGTATCTCATCATGGCTTCTCATGGTTGGCCCTGGGTATCGAGTTGGGGAAGGGGTTGTTGAATATAATATTTCTATACTTCGTACCTTCGGCTGTAGACCGTACATAAACAGTGACGATACCTGTGATCCTCGATGGTAATAAATTTACTGTCGTTCAAGTGGCATTAATTAATTTTAAATATATTTACCGTCTGATTCCTAGTACATGTAAGTTAGATAGATATTTGGATGAGTCGAAGAAGATTTTTTTATTTTGATATTGTTGGCCAGTGTTTATCTGTATTTCTGATTTCTGTTACAACTTCAGGCTCTATCATATTAGTATTAAAATTTTGAATTTATTTAATGAACCTATTATTTTTTTCTGTAGCCTCGTCCTATTATTTGAGATTAAGATAATACTTGATAATTCGTGAAAATAATACTACATCGAACCAGAGTGCCGAGGTGTGAATAGGAATCAGTAGGGCTTCATCAATTTTTCAAGGATTTTCGTAGCATTTTAACCCGGTACCAACTTTAAATAGGGTTTTTTAGCATTATTGCGTGTTACACAAAATTTATTTTTAATTTTCTGATTTATATACAAGAGACTCAGTATCAGTCAGTCTGTCTCACGGCGTTACCGTGAGAATTTTGTTATAGCGTCGCCGCTGCATTTCAACAAAACCTCACCGCTGCATAATATCGCATCTCAAGCAGGGCATATTTTTTGTTCAAGCGGTGAACAGAGAGAAAAGTGGAACGCTGTCGGAAAAGTAGGGTACGAGCAAAGTTTATCCTAGTCGGACTCATCATTCATTCAACGGTAATACGTTATCCATATCTTGATCGCTCTAAGCCTGACAAAAAATGGGTTTTATTATTTGTTCAAACGGTGAACAGAGGGAAATGAGGAACGCTTTCGAAAAAGTAGGGTACGAGCAAAGTTTATTCTAGTCGGACTCATCATTCATTCAACGGTAATACGTTATCCTTATCTTGATCGCTCTAAGCCNTTACGCAATCACATAATACATTGTATTTAAATTTTTAATTAATTATTGATTTGATCAGCCTTGAAATTTCCTACACTACACTCATCTACTACTACGAACTACACTCATCTAATTAATCAAATAAAAAATTCGAAACTAAATTAAAATTTTGTGCAAATTTTTATAACAGACTGCGGTAATGTTTTGAACTCACCGGTATCATGCAATCTAGTAGGTTGGGTCAATCCCCCAACGAATTACTATCCGATTGTTTATAAGCATTATTGTCTGACACTCACTCTCGATCATGAACTGAACTAAAATCTGGTTTTTAAAACATGAAATTATGTTTAAACTTCACGATTAAAAATATAAGTTTAGGCGAACAAGCGATGATATGCGCCTATACTGCCTACGAAGGGCCACAGAAATTATGAGATAAAAACTATTTCATAAATCAACGATTAATTTCATAAATAAACGATAACTCAACGGTTGCGACTGGCATATTTTCCAATCAGAACATCAGTGCTTAGACACCATAATCATTTGCCGAGAAAGGTATACACTTATTAAAACGGTCTCGTGAGATTAAATGCGGGTGATTTCATTCGTAGATATAAGATAGGTAATGCAGCATTATGATAAATGATATAAATTAAGCTAAATTACAAGCATGCTAATCAGAATTTTGGTATATGTAATAGTAATGTAATGTAATATATAATTAATATATAATCATTACAGATCGAGGTACAACGCCAGTTTACTACCCAAGCGATCACTCTTGTATTAGAATCGATACAACGCCTTGTAACTCTCAGTATCAAGTATAATGCTATTTACGAGCCAAGGATCTGCACAACTCAAGAAGAAACTAATGTCAAATAAAAAAGATATTAAATTCTAGCTAGAGATTTCTTGCCGTACTTTTTCGGTGGTGGTTCATTTTATGCCATCAAGGCTAAGCGGAGAGAAGCTCTTGAGCGGCGGGCCGTCTAGTGGCTCAGTTTAAGGATTACTTGGCAATTTTGTTTCAGTTACGGAGTATTATATAGTTTTTGCTTCATAACTTATTACTGATGATAGAATGGAAAGAATTTAACGGGATACAGAGGCGTCGCCGCGACTTCTCCATCGACTAAGTTATTACCACAAAAAGGAGCGCAAATTTTTCGATTCGAAAATGACGTACTTTTGTTACAACTATTGTCGTAGGTATCACAAGCAGTTGGTTCATTCGAGTCCAGATAGAGCTTTATTTATATTTATAAATCAATTCATTCGTGCAATTGGCTCTCATGATATATATACGCGGTGTAATTTTTTAGATTAACTTTAGATAAACTTCAATTAATAATGTATCATTTTTTAGATAAATGCTTAACTATTATTAATAATGTTTTCCTATACAGCAACATCACAATCATGAGGGCGAGGCATCGGTCGTTGCAGGTCTTTACTCTCTGTCCCGAAGGTTCCATTCATTAAAATTTGTAAAATTAATGTCATTGATCAAATTGGTTCAAGACGCTACTTTGTCATTATCATTTCGGCATTTAATTTGATACTCAAAGAAATTTTCGGATTTTGTTGCGAAATAATTTAATTCCGGAAGAGGCAATTTGTTGAAAAATATATTTTTATCTTGATGAAGTTGGTATATTGTCTGGAGAATTTATGAAATTTGAAATTTATCGATAAGATTAATTGATTTCTTACGAGTGTCTGAGGAATTACGGAGGTGTAATAATCACTCAGTGTCATTTTTATTTACTCATCAATAGATCAAAAATAAGACCAAGCAAAAATCGAGTTTATAAATGCTGCTCCATCACCTAATTGAAGATGTTTTCTCTTGTAATGAGTATTATCTATATTATTGCATTAAAAATCGAAGTGACAGCGGTGAATTTTCTTTCTCTGTTTGTGCTATAAATTCATGAAATTAATTAGTTTCGATACGAAAATTTTCGCAAGAAAATTATTACTATTCTATCGCAAGATTTACTACAAGATATTATTCTACCGCAAGATTTAATACAAGATATTATTCTACCGCAAGATTTAATACAAGATATTATTCTACCGCAAGATTTAATACAAGATATTATTCTATCGCAAGGTTTTCTCAGAGTTAGGAAGGGAGTTATTGATAAAAAAGTGAGATGATATTTTTTTCCTCTTTACCTCAGTGCCATCGTTAACTTAGTCTCATTTGCGCTCTCTTGAACATACCTCAATATGCATTTTTCGAAAACACTATTGCGACTTGCATATTTTCTTAAACCAAATTTCTTTCGATTAAACATAAACTCTTTTCTAATATCTCAATAAATTAAAAAAAATTTTTCAGTCTGTGCTGGGAGTGAATTATTTTGTTGGAGCTGTCTTCATAATAAATAAATAAATTCAATCGATGTGTGTCGATAATGAATCCAATTTGTTCATGTCGATTTTTCATTCATACTCTTCGATATATTTTGTTCAATTCGGACCTTTAGATGAAGATTGACATATGAGCCTCGATAAATGCGCACAGGGAGACATGAGATCTATTTTTTCCTCAGTTGACGAGCAATCATGTAACAGAATGATCATATAATCTGAGATTTTAACCGAATAATCGACTTTTCGATTGTGAAACTTTTCGACACTTTAATGATACCGAGAAGCAGTTCCATTTCTTGACACTTTTCGACCATCGGTCGAAATGAATCATTTTGACAACCTGGAAACGGTGGTTCAGTTCTGCAATATTCTGTGAGATTCTTTCTGTCACAAATCCACAAGCTCATTTGTACTTTCATGCCAAGTTATGCAGCTTTAACTTCCGACTTCATACTTTTTCTCACAGTTTTACTCATATTTGTTCCGTTTGTTAAGCTTATCGAGGATTCATAGTCGATCACTGATCTATTTTTGCCGTTTCTACTACGCATTAATAGATCGATCCTCTGTATACGCAGATTATAATTCCGTTTGTATGAAACAATTTTTTATTATCCTGTTCGCTGGATTTTGCCAAATAGAAGTAGTTTTGTGAACTAGGCTACTTCGTATGCGCCTGAATTATTTGTAGAGGAATACCGCTGCCTTTACAGTTTTGGGGTTAGTTTATTTATGTGTTTATTTCTCTATTAACTGATTATCTTCGGTTCATATGCCGTTACTTCATTAATATATTGTACCTTTTCCTCATATATGTTTTCTTGTATTCATTGTCGTTGCTTACTAAAAACTGTATGGCACAGAACAGTCAATGAATGGCATACAAAATCTAAAATAACATGCACAAAAGCAAAATCTTTTTATATACTTTTTTTCGAATTTGAATGGAAATTTTCTACTGATTTCATCTGTTATATTGTAGGAAAAAAAATTCTGGAACAATATTGGTTCATCTCAAAAATTTAGTGCAATTTGTTGGGATACCTGGTTAATTTTAGTAATTTTATTTCTTATGGTTTTCAAATGTCGTTTAATCACGCAGAAGGATCTATAAAATCTTCGATAATTGCCATTTCCTCTTCAAACAACTGTTAGATTTGGTAAATACGCATTTTATTTGTAATACTCCGGCTGGAGAAAAAGTAATTCCCCCAATATTTCAACAAGTTCAGTTGTCCGCACTTCGGTGCACTAATTTGAATGGCAATAAACACATTAATTACGGAACTTACTCAATTCCCTCGAAGTCCTCGCACGTTTCAGAGTTATGAGCAAATAATTGCCATGACCCGCGCAGCAAGCCGCAGCAGAACTTTGGCTTCGGAGAATTTCACCGTAAAGTTCAGCGACCAAAGTGTTTAACTTCTCGAATTCGAAATTTACTTATTTATTCCCATTCCAATGCAATATTTCCTGATTTATTCGTATTCGAATTTGAGATTTTCTTGTTTGCTCCTACTGGAATTCAACATTTTGCATAACGAATAATATTGCGATATTCTTATATCCCGGGAATTTGCTTCTGGGGTTTTGATGTAAGAAGACCTTGCCCACAGTTCTTGTTATTCTTGTTCATTATGCTGATGTAAGGAGTTGGTTTTGTTAAAATCTATTCCATGTGCTGCAATATGAAATAATTAGTGATTTGTTGATAGGGCAGCGTAATACCCCTCTTAAAAAATAGGTGGCGAGTGTAAGAGGGGGTTTTAAATCTTCATCAAAATACGTCAATACATGGGATTTGTCAGAACATTGTATTATTACAAGTGTAAAGAATTTTACGGAACATACTTCTCTCGTGTACATGAGGTTGGGACCTTTTAGGTAGGACCAGAGTTGATGAGCTCAGGCATAATTCAGTTTTAACCAAACTTGCCCTAGATTGTTCAGCAATTTAGTACGTGAGCATTTACTTATGTTAGGTATGATCATTTTATTACTTGTTAATTTTGATTTCGAATAACCTCAACTTTGTGTTCAAATTGTTCATTCTTTGTTTTCAGAAATCGTTACAATCTACAACGCGTTTTCATTCTGAACAATCCCCAGAACGAAGAGTCATCTTCTTTACAACAAGCATTTTCTTGTATTTGTACGCAGACGTTGCAGTGTATGTTCAATGTTTATTGGAGGGATATATATATAGGCTCGTCGCCAGTGGACATTATCAAGGGCAGAAATTGTGGTAGTTCATCAGAACTACCACAATTTCTTTGTGGTAGTTCTGATGAGAGTATTGCCCTCGAGAGATGACCCAAGCACCTGCCGGGGATGAAAAACATATTGGTAGATCGTACGTTAAACTTTGAAATTGTTTATGTCACATATTCCAAATTCTTTTTGATATTATAGGTCGTGAAAAATCATCGAATCAAACATGAACTTTCGCCAGACAAGTATATTTTTAAACTTGACCGATGTAGGAAATTTTGTAATTTTGCTCCTGTGAGCGATAGTTCATTATTCGAAATAATTCATGCTGCAAGATGATAATTTTATTGCTTCAAATAGCAACATAAATGATGCCTGATTAGAAAATGCATGAAAAGTTTTAATTTAATCTTAGATATAACGAAATGAACGTTTCAGTTGCTTGGCCAATATATTTCACGCTCAGCTGCACTTCCTTGTGATACCGCAAGAACCGACCCTAAAATACGAACACCGTACACTATAACTGCCAATATCGCTGCCAATATCGCTGCCAAAATCACTGCTAATATTACTGCCAATATCCCGTAGTGATCGTCAAGTAGCGGCACACATTAGCCGTTTTCCAGCTTCGGTTCGAATGTAAAAATTTAGTTCGGAAGATTAGGTTGGGTTTTTAGTTCTACCAGAAATTTTATCCCCGTATTGCTTAGCAGACATAAGCTAGTAATTAGCTTGGAATGCAGGGTAAATTTTCAGATATTTTTGGTCCAGTTCTTAAGTATTATATATTGCAAAATCAATTGATAAATGATTTCTTTGAAGAAAAAACCCAGGTCCAAGAAAATAAATTTACAATGGAAATAAACCAATCATTGTTGTGTTCTGTTCAGACGTTGAAAACTTTATTTATATTGACAAATGGGATAATTCCACAACAAAGTCTTTTTCTGGGCTCGAGAAAAATGATCACACAAGTCGAAGAGCAATTCTGTGCTGGACTACCGGAAGATTTCGTAGCCAAATTGAAATGGCATTCCTGGTAAAACAGTTAATTGAGAACTGCATGCAGCTCCTGAAATCCTGATTTTTAAAACCAGTGGAGGTGGTCATGCTTTATAATCCATTTGTTTGGATTCACGACGTGGTCCATTATTCGTGAGTTGAAAATATCTTAAACTCCTCACTTTAAACGGGCACTAATTTTGAAATAGATTTTGTCAAAATTATCTGCATTTATGCCTAAGATTTTTCAAAACCAAACAAAAATATGTACAATCATTCATCCACTTTGGATTATTGACAGGCTTGAATTCATTCGTTCCTCACTAAGCGTTAATTTACTTTGTTTGCTTATTTGTTTTGCCGATCCCTTGATTCGTCAGCCCTCTTGATATTTTTTGATGTGCTCAATTGCTCGCTCGTGATCAAGTGACACGACGGAGCATCATGACATCCGATACAGTAAATGTCTTTGAGTTATTGGCTGCTTTGGATGGCCTGAGCTATGGTATTGAACTTCTGGCCTCGGGATACGGTATGGAAAAGCAGTTTTGGCGAAGACTCCATCAGTTGAGGACTGTGTGAGACGTCATAACCATCAGAGAAGACGTATCCTATATATCCTAGCAAGCGATCCAGTAGTATTTGCGTCTCTTGACTGCTCAGGGTATACGTATATGACCAGTCGTGACTTCTGCTTAATTGGAAAACAGAGAATCGAAGTAGTTTATTTCCATAATGTTATCAAGTTTGTATGTATCTTATTTAGGAAGAATTCTTCTTGGAAAACAGCTGTTTGTATAATAAATTAAATATCTAGAATTCTACTCTACAGCTTTGAAATGTCTGTCGCTGATCCACTCCTAATCGATATGAAAACCACAAGTATATATCTTCTGAAGATTTTTGTAGGGGTACTTATATTATCAGTCTGCTTACATCGCACGTTCACAAGGATTTTAAAAGCGAAGAAAACACCAAGCAAATCCACCATGTCGATATTGAAAATGTTTCGGAGTCCAGCTCCATCATCAGTTCGAAAAACTAAAAATGGATAAAATCATATTATAAGTCAAAATTCTAAGACAGACTTGGGGGCTATCAGCTTCTAAACCTACTTTTATTGAGGTGCACTAGAAACCTCTGTAATCAGCATGCATACCGCACCATGGACAGCGTGGAAATTTTCGTGGGGCAACCGGCCTGCAGTGGGATAACTTGGCCATCCAACAGCCCTCGCAGTACGTGCGGTGAGAGACTTTGGCAGGATTTAGAGGCTGCGTATTTCGGGTTTAGCTTCACAAGTCTTACAGAAAACGCTGACGGGACAGCGCTGTCTGTTGATGTACGATCTTACAGAAAACAAATCCCAAGTTTCCATCTGGAAATCAATTAAGGAGTTTCTTTGGAAATTAGTTTCTTCACGACAGTACTAAAATAGCTGGCGGCTGATGGACATTTCCTTACATGCGTTTCGCAATCATTGTTTACGGGTACTAGTCTCCTTCACTCTTTATGGAATAGAAAAAATACTAACTTTAACATTCTACCTCGATTTATCTCTGTGCGAAAATTTTAAGAGAATGATTATCAGAAGGAAAACTTGTTAGTAATTTTGTAGCATTTTCTTTCTATTGTAAGATGAATTTACAAAGAGTTGAAGTATTCATTTTGGTGACCAGAATAATTCCTGGGGCAGTAAGCTAAGATGATGAGAAAGCTTAGCTTAATTAAAATTAAGCTAAGAAAATTCCGATGAGAAAGCAATACGCCCTCAAAAAGTTTAAGGGGCATTTTGTCCAAATTTTGACCTAACTTCTCATCCATTGTACAAGCAGAAAACTGACGTTGCACCGATACACCATTTAGTCGGGCCAAACAGGATGAGGATGACCCACGTACACGCAAAAAAAGCTGCGACGTTTTGACAGAAGCACAGTCATTTGTCATTTTTCGACGCAGGCATTTTTCAAGGCAATCATTTTTGACACAGGCATTTTTCAACGCAATCATTTTTCGACACAGCCATTTTTCGACACAGTTATTTTTCGACACAGTCATTTTCCGACGCAGTCATTGTTCGACACAGTCATTTTTCGACAGTCATTTTCTGACACAATCATCTTTTGAGCATTTTCTCATTCATTGAAAAAATGCACTATTGTGCTCGCCATGTCTGTCTGTCTCTCTGTCCTTCTGTCCGTCCGTCCGTGACCTCAAGTTTTCGTCGACGAGAAAATGCGTTCTCTGTCACTCACTGCAGTGAGTACTGAGCTATATTTTTGAGTTCCATTAGGATCTTTTGTAGACTTCATTACAAGTTGGCAGAACGGCAGAATCATTCACGATATCAAGTCACTTCTCGAAGTTTGAAGCCACGGAATCGCCATTTAAATTGCAATAGCTCAAACGAAGAGGCCTTAATGTGCAACTTAAAGTCAATCGAATTAAAAGCCCGCGTAAAGTGATTGTTTTTGTGCGTCTATTAAAATGGTCTTCTCTAGTCGTGCCAGAAGCTGCAACCCGTTAAAAAGTAACGGCTTCCGCCAGCTCAATTTTATTGCATCGCAGCGGAAAAATTTGTAGCCAAAAAACTCAGCAGACTTGGATTCTGCTACTGTAAATTTAGCGTCGAACTGCGTGTTCGTTCGTTAGAGTTAGTTGGGTGCTGCATTTGATCATTTGTTCTTTTCATTACAAGGCCGCAATGACAGCTTCAGTCGAATCATCGATACCTCATTTAAAATCAATTAATATCACTATAGTGAGACTACTCACATGGTATTTCGTCCGCAATTTACATTCGAACTGAACTCGTGTATGTAATTCGTAATTCGTGAGACGTAATTCGTGTATGTCCTTCTCCCGTGTCGTCTCTGCTGACAAAAAGCTGATAATTGTCAAACTTATGAGTTTCTTTTGATGTCTCTTCTAATCAGGATTCCGGATATTTTGACAGCTCGATAAGCCAATATTGCTTGAAAATCTGCCACTTTTGAAGTTAATTACTGCCAAGGCCTTTGCATATCCTCATTATCCTGCAAATGTCAGGCACTCAATGAACTCTGTGGAGAGTTAGAACATTATTTGAAGTGGGTGCAAAGGGAATTAATATTCTCTTTACATTCCCTTAATTAATAATATAATAATTAAATTTTATGTGCTTTTTTGACGCTCTTTCGATAAATTTCAACCGTAACTTTGAGAAAGTGATGCTGTAAAAGTCAAGGTCCTTCAAAATAATGGGCAGGTGCTTAACTTGATGACCAGATACTTGGTTTGAAGGATCAGATACTTGCCGTAATAATCAGATACTTCCTTTAAATGATAAAATACATGGTTTAGAAGCGCCCGAGCTGCTGCTTTTTTGCAAGTGTTGATTTCTAAGTTTATTTAGCTCACAATTGAGCTGAATGAATTGGGTTTTGGTACGATGAAAAACTATTGGGATGGGCATGGAAATGTAAAATTAGTTTTATTGAAGGAATTGAATGTTTGTAAGTCAATTTTTTCTGGCGAGGAAAGGAGTTTAGGTTATTTCCTCTGTGCAATGGACATGCATGGTGCTGCAATTGCCTCAGCATGGAAGAACAATGGAGTAAAATTTCTGATCATGCGATAACAGCAACGACGAAATCTTAAAATAAATCTGGAGCAACAAAAAAAGGTTTCAGTTATTAAGGACGTTTAAATTTTAACAATTCCGTCTTGGATCCTTAATTATATCGATTCATGGAATACGAAAAAATCACAAATTAAATCAGTTTCCGTCCCGCTTCCGTTTTTCAACTGCCGACGGTTTTACCTTCATATTTTGACTTTTACCTGTTGATAGAGCAATTCAATACAAAATTAATAGATATTTATAAATCCGGCATAAAATATCGAAAGTATATTCATCTATGGAAGGATGTACATGACTTTGGAGGATTCATTTGGGATAAATAATTGAATAAAAAATATGAGCATTAGAGTCCCGCTTGGCAAGTGTTTATTATTCCCCCCGCTTTGCTTACCCTGACTGGTGAAACTCAAACCTTATAGACCTATCTTCATTTATACTAAAATTTATCCGATTTATTCATAAGTAACTCAAGTTTCCTCGACATCAAGTTTTCCGGAAATATTCGGCTGAGAATTTCAACTTCCAGTCCATTGTTCCTAGCTGAAAGTTGGCTTTTTTTAAAGTTCTGCTATCGAAGCCAACAACAACACATTAATTTATGTTGTGCGGCAGCCAACATGAGTTTCAGTGAACCGATAAAACATTTTCAATTTTTTTTGCAATGTTCCCATTCTTGTGATTCACTTGTACAAATATATGATGCGGAAACTGTTTTGTCTAAAAATTCGTTCATTTTATGACAAATATCAAATGAAACCTTGCTTTATTGGTTTTTCGACACAATCATTGGTGCAAATATATGTTGAACTTCTTGCATTGTTTATGTAATTTATCGTCGTTAATTAATCCATACGTAATTTTCATGCTCATTATTGTATTTATTCGCATTATAACTACAGCATCTTTGGCTCTCAGCAATTTGCTCACTAATTCGTTCGAAATTCAGGTAAGAATACTATTATTTTTATAACAGGTTCCCTAAAAAAGTGCCTGTATCATATGCCTGTAATAAGTGCCTGAATGAGGTATTTTGCGGACCATTACCGTGCTCCGCGATAAGTTATTAATTAAAATGATAGGTCATTATCGGTAGTTAATGAGAGGCTGGCGGTTGGCACAGCTGATTCGGTTCTAAAATCTGAAACAATTTTTATTTAGAGATAAAAATGCAAGCGTTTATAATTTTTATATAATTGCTCACGAATTTCTCTTTTCTCGTCTCACGTTTTATTCTTCGCCTCAACTGATACTGGTCGTTTTGGAATAGTATTTTCGTGGTACTATTCGATTAGCACTGCAAGTGAAAGATTCCAAATGTCAATTTATGTACCTTGCAAGTAAATTATAATATTATTATAGATGTTCAGAGATATGATATCTTGCATTCTGGTAAGGGGTTCTAATGTACAGATTTTTTATCTATTTTCTTCGTTGTACCAAAAATTTCATATTTAGGATCTGTAGCCGCAGCTCATTAACTTTAGAGATATAGTGTATGTTGAGATTCCCGTGTAGCAACATCTGATAGAATAAGCAGATTGCGGACACGTACACGACAAGTGTCGCTCCGTACGCAACAAGTATCGCACCGTATATACCTGTTTAGTGCTCCTAGTTCATATTTTTTTGTGTATTTTCTTGTGTATTTATCTGATATTTATTTATCATGACCTTGCCAGCGTTTCTATTATGCATTCATTTTCCACGTTTTGTAAAGATTTATTCGATAACTGCAACTGGTCTCTTCAGTCACTATTGAACCAGCGAAGCGAACTTATTTAACAGCTTTTGAACCACCTCTTAAGCTTTCGATGATGTTGAACTTCGATACGGTATTTTTTTGTTTAGTTGTGTGGCTCTGGGCATTTTAATTTTACATACAAGACATCTTCAAATACTGCATCGGAACCCTAATTTATTGTAGCGCAATGTTTACATGTCGCCAAAAATATTTTCTTGTTCGAATCTTCCAAATTTTAATCCCATATTCTGCCATCTGAATCCAAATATTTGTAAGATTAGGGTTTTTAATTCCACAACGTCAAAAAGGAGTATGGTTAAAATTTTTAATATCCACGGTTTCACTCATTGCTTCATCACAAGAGATGATGAAGGCAGCCTTCTTCAAAATCAAGATACTCTTGAAACGTTTCTGCTCACGGTCGGAATTTGTCCATTAATAATCATGTTGTGATGCAAATGGTGTTCAGTATTCTTCCCTCCATAAGTTTTTTCGAAAATATTTTTCCAGCTTCTTATCAGTACACCAATAATCTCCTAAGTATTCAGTTTCATGCAAGTGTTTTATTGAAATTAATCATAGTTCTTATTAATGAACAAGTGACCGTTTGTCTGCATACTAATTTTTGGTATATATAAGTAACCGCAGGACCAGTGATCATTTATACATTATTGCTTACTTCAAAAAATGTAGAAATGATAATTTCCATGAATTATTTTTTTTTGACGATCTCTTGGGGGCATTGCACCACGTCCCCCAGGTTGAAATTAATTTAGAAGCTTCTTTGAGAAAAGTGAATTAATATGTTTTCCATTTATAAATCTAAAACAATGGTGTCAAATTATTATATCAGTGAAGTAACTATAAATTACATTTATAAGATTGATTTAAATAAATTACGTATACTATGGCTCAATAAATTATTATTATTGCATCGTTTGTTGTCGCTCTGGATGGTCATAGTAACCATGTCAGAAAATTTACTTGTATCAGGCAATAAGTGTCAGTATTTTTGGCAAGAAATACTCATAAATTCAGGGTCGATGGTCTGTCGCCGCTGCTGCAGTAGACTTATTGCAGTCGTTGGCTGGTCTCGGCCATTTCTCGGGAGCTGGCTTCAGCAGACGTCTGTTGACAGAGACGAGAAAAAACTTCACGAAAAGAAGCTCTGAACATTTTGATGCAAAAATTACAAGGCACTAAGCTACACATCTTTTGTACATCATATACAAGACAATGAGCTACACATCACTTTGCACATCCCATACAAGACAATGAGCTACACATCACTTTGTACATCCTATACAAGNCACTTTGCACAGCCCATACAAGGCAATGAGCTACACATCACTTTGCACAGCCCATACAAGACAATGAGCTGCACATCACTTTGCAAAGCCTATACAAGACAATGAGCTACACATCACTTTGCGCATCCCATACAAGACAATGAGCTACACATCACCTTGAACGTACATCATGCTAAGCTTGGTGAAAATTCAGTAGTAAAACTTCTATATGTTTGATTGGCTCCCAATTTTCTATCGAATTTTATGGATGGGATTACTATAATCATTCATATCAGTTTATAGCGTTTCAATTTCATGATGCAAGCAACACATAACAATGATTATGGCCTCTAACTAGATTGTTTGAGATATAATTATTTCCCCAGAAGTATAATTCATTTAATGTGATAGCTCACAAGTAACGCAACTTCGGCATTTTTTTGCAGCACACTATAGCTTATAATGCTCTAACTCTATGCATTATGACTCTCTACTCTAACTCTAACTCTATGCTCTACTTATAATGCATTAACTCTATGGAGTATTCGCCAGATAAATATTCGATTATTCCATGTACGTTTTGTTGGATGTTGTCTGAACAGAGCAGATGGGAGTTAAAGATGATGAGGGACAAGCTTGACGCTTTGGCCTTTCATGTTCAACATGTGATAAAATAGGATCTTATTTCTGCCCAAGTTGCATAGTAGTTTATTACGGGAACGCCAGTAACATTCAATAGAATTGATGATCATAAATAGAAGTAAAAATTTAATGTACTCACTGTGATTTCGATGCATGATGTATCATTCATCTCTTGTGCTGCTTATTACCCGTCATTTATTTAGTGTACTCATCTCATTCCTTGTTGTGTATTATTTGCATTTTACAGATTTTTATTAGCCTTTGTTTCTACATTTTCCAGATAATTGTGAATTGTTCTTCATAAAATAGTTATACATTATTATTAAAACTCTGGTAATTTGTTCGTACCGCGTTGTGAGCATGAGGATTCTGAGTACAATTTCAATTTCAAATAAGACGTTGAACAATAAAGCAGAACATTTGAAGTAAGAGTGAAATCAGGTGACATTGAACAGAAAATTTCGGTAAGAATATATTTTGCATCGAAAACGAACCATATTTCTGCATTACGTTTCTAGAGCAAATTTCAGCCGAAATCAGAGACATAAAAATATTTTAAAGCACTTGAGAAAACAATTAGCCATATCGAAACAATATTCATCAACAATATTCGTGAACACAAGTCAAAATTTGAAAACTTAAAACTTTAACAAACTGTTAGAGAGTTTATCATCAGGAAGTTATTTGGCGTCGTTGCTATATTGCCCGCAAGTTTGTTGAAAACCTGTTTTAATTAACTAGGTATAGAGACTGGCGGCTGCAAAGTCTGTTGACGAATTTCTAATATGATAACCCATGTTCTCAACCTTAGTTTTTGTAACGATTTCACAATAAGTCAATGTGTGGGTGCTGAGTGTCGTGTTTCAATTCTATTTTAAACTGAACTTTTCAATTCATTTATATTCAATCTTCATCTGAATCTATTAACTTCTCGCTACCTCTGGGTCCTGTTCTTCTTTTGAACTGAACGGGATCCTTCTCAACGCTCCCTGACACGGTGATTTTCCGTCACTTATTCGACCTGCTTTTCCGGCTAAAGTTTTCTCTATCGAACTGAGCCCAAGTTTCGATCCCCTTGCAGCGCTTTCCTTGTGTGCTAAAGAAGATTTGAAGCGTTAAATCATACCAAAACTTTATTCCGAACCCAATTCATAACTTTTAATACAGTAGATACATTAATATAATAATATTGTTATATTATTATTATTTTTAAAAGAATATAATAAAATAAAATAATAAATTCATAACATGGGACTGCCAGCAGTTTTCAACTCAATTGACGCCTAACGAAGCATCGCTTACAAAAATCGTTGCCAAATCCACGTCTTGCCTTCAAAAATATTCTCAAGTGCAATATTTTTCTCAACGGTTCTTCCCGCCTACTCTAACCGTCTTCTCCCCCGCCGACTCGCCACAATCCTCATCAGCAAGACTTCTTTTACGGCACAAAAGCAGCGGCGTTCCGTGCCGCTGTCAACGAAGGATCACGGCAGAGATGAAACCTCATTCCGCTTGGCACGCTCTTCTCATTCTGCCCACTCTTTTGGGTATGGGGTAAGTACGCTAGAGTTTTGTTGTATTATGTCGTACGCTCGAGTTTTGTTGTATTATGTCACCCACGAGGCTCGATGTGCTTGAGTGGACATACATTTTTTACTTGTGGGCCTTCTTGGGTGGGTAGAAATATTCAGTTTAGCTTTGCATTCTGCTTGTCAGTCATTTCTTCTACCCAAATTCACCCTGATTCAAAATAAGACATTAAATCACGAGGCTTGATGTGTTTGAGTGCACATGCATTTTTACTCGTGGGTCTTCTTGTGTGGGTAGAAATATTAAGCTTTATTTTGCATTGTGCACGGAGATTTTTCAACGCTAACCATTTCTTCGGCCGAAATTTCCCCTGATTCAAAATAAAAAATTTAAATTTGTTCTGCCTTATCCATATATATAATTCGTAATAATATTCATGAGATCCTTATACTAAATTCAGCTGGTTTAGTTCAATATACCGAGAAAACCACCCCTTCTACAGATTCTATAGTAAACAATTTAAGTTAGTTGAAGACAGAGGCCACTATCGCCCTCAACAGAGTAGTTGATGCCGACGGGCAATTCTGTTACGAGCGAAGTTGTGCGCCGGGAGACAAAGTTACCTCGTGAGGGCAAGGGGGCGTTCGCTGGCAAATTGCCCTTCGATTCTTCAAGATTAGTTGATGGTTCAACAAATTTGCCGGCTCATTTTCCAGATTTAACTGTTATTTCTTCCAGAACAAAGTAAAATTTGTTTTTCCAATTTCGTAGTAACAAATCACACTATTCTGTGTTACCAATATGCTTTTCCAACATTCGGACCACTGTCTTTATTGTTCATTTGAGTTGTCGTTTTTTGCCGTTCACAATTTTGTTTTAATTATTAAAATTAAGCTTATGGTGATTCATTTTTTATTTTTTATTAAAGTTTCAAATGAACATAATTTTCAAGAAGCATTAAAGTTCTTTGTAGGTTGCCATTGCAAAGCCACTCGTTGTTATTTGAATGTACAACGGAAAGGTCGTAAAATTAAAGATTGGTCGTTCAGAAGAGCTTAGATTTCCCTCCATCCGAACACTGACCATCAATGTTACAGTTAAAATTTTTGTGAAGCTTGATAAAAAAATGCCAGAAAATTGCTGTAGATGAAGTAAAATGTATCAATTTTCCGTATAAGCAACAGTAAGTCTTAAGATCGGACGTCGTTGCATATTAAAATGCACATATATTAATAAAACAATCGCAGCTGATTACTAAAGTCGGGCACAAAAAAGTACGACTAATCTCTTATCAAATTATGTTTATTTCAGCTTAATTAAAATTGTTGCTAAAGAAACATTTCTTATAAATTCTATCTAATAATTGCCAGAACTTTTCAATCACTTGTGCTTCATATATTTGCTTGTGGGTTTCGGTTATATATTTGTATGCGCTTTCGATAAAATTAATTTAGGGATAAAAACTTAAAATTAAACAGAGAATTTTGCAAAATGTAGGTACCAATAAGAAATACTTGTATATTTTATTATGAATGCATAAAAGGACTGACTTGATGATATAAACAATTTGGGATTGACAGAAAGTCAGACAATCAATCTGCTGAAAATGGCATGTTTGACCAGGTATATGGACTAAAAACATAAACCGTCAAAGATTCAATAAAGTAACGTTTTGTTTCTGTACATTTTCCAGCACATAAGCATTAGCTTGTCCGATTTCTTTCTAGATTTAGACTCGTGCCGCACCCATTCTATCCAGATAAATACGCTGGCAAATACAAAAATTTGAACAAAATTTCATGTTTTAGTTGCAGTATAATCTAATAGTCACTGAACAAATTTTAAATTTAATCGAACAAAATATGCCAATTTTTACTGATTTATTATATACTCTATCAATAACGAAAAAATGTTTTCTTCGTCCAACATTGTTACCACGTTTTTCTTGACTTCGTTTCGTGTGTGTCTGTCATCTAAAATTCAAACCTTAATTTAGAACACTTCTAAACATCCTAGTAAGTTGAAATTTGGCATGCATGTTTATGCTGCCTAACAATTCAAGATTTTATCATCAGAAATAATAATTTAACAAAAAATTTTTTATGAAAAAATAAATGTTGAAAAAATATAAAAAAAACACTAAAAATTCACGGTTTGGAATTGAGTTATTTCTCGAACATCCACACTTGCCAACCCTGGAAATTGATTTGAATTGCTAAAATTGCTAACTAAAAAGTAGAAAATAAATCAATAGCAAAATATTTTTAAAAACCACGTTTTTCTGGTTTTTATAAAACTAAAAATAGTGAAATAAAATAAATAAAAAGAAATTTGAAAAACCACGTTTTCTTAACGGACAAAAAAAAATACATTTACTCTTACATAACATTGCATAACATTTTACGTAACTTAAATGTCATGTATGAGTAAATGTTTTTCTCTTTTTGTCCGTTAATTAATTAAGAAAACGTGGTTTTTAAATTTTTTTTATTTATTTTATTTTTTAGCCCGTTTGCACCGATGCACGTGTTGCTCGTGCATATTTTTTTATAGATATCAGCACACTGCCTCCGGGTCTATAAAAACTGCATTGCATAACTGCATTCTAAATATCAGCATCTAAATATGTGCATTCAAGAGGATCTGAAGCACGATTATTTTCTTAAATTTTTCACCGAAGCTCCGAGAGGCCCACAAGACCGAACGTTTAATCACTTAATTAATTTGATGTAAATAATGAGTTCACTTTAATTTAGTTAGAATACCAGAGCGTTTAAACCCACACTGCCTTAATTACTCCGATAGTGCGACACTAAGCGACACTAAACATTGTAGAGCTACTTCGAAGTGCTTAGTGTCTGTGACGTATTTAGCATACCAACAGGACACTTCGTAGTGCATAGTGCTACTTCGTAGTGCTAGTGCCCTATTTAGCATACGGGCCTATGATGTTGTTGCTGCTACTCTTACTGGCGCTGGTTGTTGTTGTGTTCTGTGTAGTGAATAACATCCATACGTGCAAATTTTGTTGCAAATAACAAAAATGATGATTTTTTTATTATTTCCGCAGTTGGGAGATATTGTGCGGCTGCCGATACCTCTTTCATTCGTTGATGTAATATCGGTATCATGTACGATGCTTTATTATAGACCTACAGATTCTACTATTATTTTTTCTTCAATAATTTTTTCTATCGATGTTGCTGCATGTTTTTATTAATATTGCAGTGATTTTGGTGTTGCTGCTTCAGGTATCTCTTTTCTCTCAGCGACTAGCATGGCTGCCACGATGTTCTGTCAGTGGAGCATCTGAAACGAGATCGCTATAGTTCAGGTGGAAATTGAGTTGATGGTCATATATGAGGGCAATTTTTATTAGAACGAAAGGTTGTGCGTGTATACATGCTTCTGTTCGTAATTGGGGATAAAATCTGTTTGGCTTCTTTGTGATGCCCAAAAAGTGAACATTTTCAGTAGTCAGTTACATCAAAATAACAGGAAAGTGCATGGCCAAGGCGTTTCTTAAATCGGCTATTCCGCCGAGGTAGTCAACAAAACGAACGCAGGTTTTTCTTCCCTTCACTGCTCTAGTAAGTTGAAAGTAACAAGAAAAAAGACTATTTATTTGAGGCGTGGCGACAAGTCGTAAATAATGAAACAAAGATTTGCGGAAGCTAAAATGCAACAATTTAGAGGCCGCTCGAACGCTCTTGACTACGGTCAGTCGTAGTGATCCTAGACGTCATAAGAAAATTAATAGCATATACAGTTACGTAGTTCCCTGAAAAAAACATATTCGCAACTAAAACAATAACACACAAGAGGTAATACTGCGTCTGGCATTAACAAAATACTTACAGCAGTGATTAAATCCCTATGACGATGCAGCGAATGGACAAGGTTTCTAATCGACGTCAACCGGAACGCGGCAAGATCTACTTGCGGGCTGCAGCTCATTGCTCATAGCCACCGCTCCCAAAAATGTTGCCAGAGTAAGTTGCAACCCTATTTATTGATCGTGGGCGCTAAAAGTAATTTTATTGTGGAAATGTGACAATATGTAGTATTTCCTGCCAGATTTCGAACAGGAGCGATCATTTCAGCTGTTTTTCTTCGGCAGCTGATCATAATAAATTAAGCAGTCTTCTCGTAACTTTTACAGCATGAAATCGAAAGCGATTAACGGCCTTATAACCATTTATGGAATGCCGGTCAATATAGGAATAGGAAACGACTTTTTAAAATTATAATAAAGTTCTAATAATATAACTTTGGAACCAGCACGTTGTAGATTAAATTTTCATGATATTAAATCATCAGTAATACTAAAATTGACCCTAGTGAAATGACAAACTGAAATGAAAATTTTTACCCTATAAGTATTTTGGCAGAGTTATTGCATTAGGATTATTCCTGGCCATGACATCGCTATCAATTTTATGTGCCCGGCATTCGCCAGATTTTCGCATTTACGGCGATTTTAAGAACATCGCAAACGCAGACTCGGCAGAATCTTCGCACCGTATTATTGGCTATTGCTTTCATCCTGCATAGTAGGCAGATGGTTCTCCGCTTGAGGCTGAAATTTATCCCAAAAATTTTCTTTATAGTACGTATGGAGCCACTAAACTTCATTTAGTTTACACCATTACTTTCGAAGAAATGTACGAGGTTGAAGGCCCCAATGTACGCCGTGCTGTTCGATGCACTTCTAGGCGTATCTGATTAATTATTAACTACTTGAGGTAGGTTCGGGTACCGTGAACAAATGAGGATAAATGAGGTACGAGTTGAGTATAGATTAGATACTTATACTTAGTGAGCATATATTGGCGTACAGATTATAAGTTAGAGAGCAATAGGAGCAGAACGTTAACGCGTTCGTCTGGGGTTCGTACTGACGTCTTCCTTGATGACAAAGATGTCATCAAGGTGATGAGTCTCTACCGGATAAAACAAGGAAGGTTAATACAAGGAAATGTTTATGAACATTGTGATGGAGGATCTATCTTCTAACCAGGAATAAATCTTTTAAATGCGGAATGAGTAATTGAATACAAAATGACAATTAATAATTTTCCTCCTTACAGAAATATAATTTTATTTATAAATCTGTGATG
Source organism: Hyalella azteca (assembly GCF_000764305.2). NCBI lineage: Eukaryota > Metazoa > Arthropoda > Malacostraca > Amphipoda > Hyalellidae > Hyalella > Hyalella azteca. The sequence goes on along the minus strand of NW_025939305.1, from coordinate 23,822 downwards.
ATGATATTGAAAATATTCAAACTTCATTCACTATTTCAGGATTTAATTACCTTGAAATACTATAACCGAAATGCTGAATGCTGACACTAAGGAAAACAATAATTTGTATTAAAAGGTATTCAGAATAGTTCAAATATCGTTAAAAAAATTGTAATGAACATGAAAATCGCTTGGAAATTGATTTTAATTTTTATGGATATAAATAATAAATTAACATTAATAATAATTTTATTTTATTTCTTTGCCTATTCAATGATATATGATTCTTCAAACCAAAATATCTTGCAAAATTCAAGTTCCATAAATGACTTCCATTTGTGACTGAACATGACTTCTATGAAGATAAACGTCAAATTTCAAGAATTCGATTGACTTAAGAATAATTTTCCGATCTGGGATCCATTGACCAATAAATTTTTCATATAGCAGCTGGCCAGAGTTCCCGCTATCGCAATATGTGTGCCTCCGATCGCAGAATTGCACGGAAGATATACTAGAAGAATTGTACGAAAATATATCGGTTGCATACTGTTGACCAACCGAAAACTTTTGTTTGGTTGCGTGTCGGAAATTTCATCATATTGCAAACAAATTAAATAGCATATGGCATCGATTTTATCACCTCTTCGCTAACATAAAATAACGACGAACATCACGTTCTACGGGGATTTTTTGAATCGCGAGACCGTTCCACAGGGAGGGAATATTTGCTCGATGAATTTATTTGTGAAATTAGACTTTGAATAGTCCTTATACCAATCAAATAAGTTCAATTAAAAATGAACGATGGACATGATTTTATTTTATTATAATTCGCAGTTGTCTAACTTAAAATTATTTGCTGAAAATCTATGATAGTTTATCCTGTGTAATAATGAAGGCAGGAGTAGTGTGGAATAATTTTTCACTATGTCCGCCTTTAAATAGCTCTTTATTAAATAATTGTGAATTTTTCTTGGAGAAATGGGATCTGCAGCCCATAATTCTGTCACTTTATCGGTCGGCCTCTCATTGTTTCACAACTTTTGAAGGTTCAGGAAGATATGACATTAAATTAAACCTCTTCTAAATGACTGATTGGTGGCTGCTGCATTCCAGCCATTCTAGCATATACGAGTCTTTGTTCAGCATTATTCAGATTTTCAATTTCTTCAGTATCGCTGAGCACTTATATATTACCGCGTTTGCACCGGCTGTTCTATTCGACGCGTACGATTTATTTCCTTTTTACGGAGAACTAATTTTTTGTAACGTTTAGAATCGTCTAAACAACTCATTCGTTTGTTCCTTAAGTTCTTTTTCTGCAGTTATATTTCATTCCATAACGGCTCAAGTCCAGCAATATTTCGTACGGCGAAAATTTGGATGATATTGGATAATTCAAATTATGACCATCATCAAATAACTACATAATCTAGCACTAACTAACATCATCACTGATAATTTGAAAAATGTCCTCTGAACCTATGATCATCTGCATCGCGTCAATGACGCACGTTCAAATAAATATTTTAGTTCGTGCTCGATGAAGTTGCGAAAAGATTTCATTGAAACCGGAATAGATTTATTTATTTATAGTAGTAATAAATACAAGCTTATATCTGATTCGCCTACCTAATCCATTTTGTATCAAATTGCTCTTTAATGATTTATGAATAAGGTAGTGCAAGAAATTGTAATTTTTGAAGCACCACCTATATTAATTATTTGTGGAATGTAGTAACAGCATAAAAATTTGGTACAGAGAACCAATCCCTCTCTTCAATAACACTCCAGCCGAAAGTTTACTTTCATTACACATTATAATTAGCGCCCAAATATACCTACGCCATTACGAGTGCAATATATGCCTTCGAAACTAATAGCAAAAATTCGTTTCGATGCAATGCAAAAGAAGAATTTTAATTTTGGAAGAATTTTTACTATCCAGAAGCAAATACTATAAGGATATATTTTGGAGAAGAAGAATGTAACTCGCATTATACGGCAATTAAGCTTGAGACGTCGCCTTGCATGCAAATGTGTTTTCGCATTGGTTTTTTGAATGTGGCTAACTGGGCGAAAACAACTTGCAAAGAGAGGAAAAAATTCTTCCTGCTCTCTTACGGGGCTGAAACTGCCGCGAATCTGGTGTTTAAAACTATAACTTTGCTAAACTTTTCGGCATAAATATAATATGTTTCTGATATTATTCATAATACGTTTTTCTCTAATAGACATCAAACTTCTGTATTGCACGACAGCGCTTGAAAGCTGCTGATGCAGAATGAACATTAATCAAAATGAATGACTAGACTACATTGTTACATTGTTAGCAATGAAATTCAAGATTCATTAATTAGCAGAAGGCATTAATAAGTGTATATTCAAGATAACGGAGACCGTTTTGATGAAATGATGAAATTAATTATGAGCTATAGTTTACCTAAAGTGGTAACAGAATTTCGAAATAAGTACAAGGCTGGCTCCCCAAAATGCAGAATTTAGGTTAATTCCAAACATTTATCATTTAATTCAAAGTTTGTTGCGAAATTTAATTAATAGAAGTTATATTACGAAATTAAAAAAACTATATATTAATTCAGTTGTTCAAATTAGTCGTACCAAACGCTTCATTCTCCAATCATATTCGAAAATAACCCATGACTATATTTCATTACCTAAAAAGAATTATTGAAATCCTCTTCTCGCAGAAGGAGCATTCGACCGCCACTCGTGTCTGTCTCTCGTATTTCCACAGATCATATCCTCCTTAATTTAAATGTATTTTAAATTCATCTAGATAAGTTTATTAGCTAAATCTTTAAAGTTAACTTTGTTTATTTTGTGCACATGTTCCTTTTTTGCTTTCTGCTCCAGCTAGTCACCACCAAAAGGGAAATTTTTCAGTTTAACATCCTCAAAACTTTCATTTTGTCCTAATTTTAATACTGAATTTGCAAATGTATTAGATGAGTACCACTATTCATTTAATTATTCAGCTATCTATTTAAACAAAATATTTCAGAACTGAAATTCTAGCAGCAGATATTGAGCACGCGTGCAAAACGTCATTTCGCTCTTATCTTATCAAGACCACGTGCTCTTATCTTATCGTGGCCAATTGTTCTTATCTTATCGTGGCCACGTGCTCTTATCTTATCGTAGCCACGTGCCCTTATCTTATCGTGGCCACGATATCCACGAGTAACCCAACAGGATCAATTTAACGCCCCATTCATTTCCTGTCTTTGTAGGACGCAATGTGAGCGCGCCCAGTAGTTGACCGAGGATAAATTCCAATGTAAAACTGCCTCTTTTCTGAACAGAACTTTGTAAGGAAACGATATCGATAATTTGTCATTACATATGTTGCAATATCTCATCGATCACATGCATATAAGTACTTTTTACGTCGAGAAAAATTCATACATTCATTCTCATTGCTTCATGAAACGGTGAAGGTCAGTGGGGTCATTTTATATTTTAAGCATTAGTCATGACATACGAAGGAAAATAATGTTCATCGAGCTGTAGCATTAATTAATTTATATTTCTTTTTTGAACGCAAGAACCTGATATAAATATTTTTTTTGGTAGCAGCTATAGTAATGTCAAAAGTGTCTGCCTGCAGAAGATAACAGTCAGAATTTATTATTCTTTAGATAAATTTATTCTTCATATCTTAATGCAGGAAATGACTCATGAATCTTTGAAAATCTTAATCTAAAACATTTCAATAACCTAGAGACAAGGGCGTGGAAAAGAGCGGATAAAAATTTAAAATTCTAATTTTTAACAGGAAATCTACATCGATGTTCATTCATCAAAAGAAAATGACACACCTAGCATGGATTTTATGGTGTTCATTTTTGGTAAATCCATATTAAAATTCATAGGTAAAATTTGTATTTCTTTCTTTTAGGTAAAAAGTTAGGCGCTAATAAATTTTTAATATATTGTAGAAATAGCAGTGAGACAACACTTAACAAACAAAATATTTTTCGTTATTTTACCGGCAATTGTCGAACATTTTCACATTCTTATCGTTCTCAATAGGAAATAACTTTAACCATAATTTTTTCGCAATTTTATCCTAAGAGCAAATAAAATTTCATCGGATTGTTACAAGCACAAAAATCCCAAAAATTAAACAACTTAAATGAAATTAGATGTACGTATAGGTTAAACTCCCACGGCTACCAGCCGTGTTCGTAGTAGAATTTCATCCTGAAATATCCCAGAGGTCAGCCAGCATTTTTTAATATTTGAAGGGGTAAATCGGAAGCAGATGGCAACATAAATCTGTCATCCGGCATCATTTTCTGGACTCAAATATATAATCATACTGCATAACATGAGAGGTCAGTGAACATCACAGAATATCCACGTGTAATAATGCTGACACAGAGGAACCTTGATTTGAGTGAAACTTGTAATATTCAGCCATGCAAAACTTTGTAATTTATAACAAAACTTATTCAGAAGTTTATGGTATATATTGAAATATTGGTATATATATATGGTAAAAATATTGCATGATTTTGAGTAATATTGACGCAAATGAAGGCTTACCCTAATTAGGAAGTATTCAAATGACCAAATTTAAGGCAGACTATGTGTTTTATAAAGGGATTGGTGATGAAGACTTTGGAATCATGAGATCCTCGGTACTTACGGTTTCATTCCTCAAATGATCTGTTCAGAAATCTTGTAGTCAAACAAATTTGGAGATCTTTATATGAATGAAAGATAGAAATTTTTGATCGCAGTTAGCCTCTCACTTACATTGACAATGAACATGGAGCTATAAGATCTAAAGGAGAGTTTGATCTCTCCAGAATGAGATCAAAAATTCTTCTTACGGGAGTGTGGGATCCACTTGCAATATAAAAGATTCAAAACTCCCGTATGTGGATCTCGGGATAAATAACTCGGCCAATTGCGACCTGCAAATAATGAGGTTAAAAACCTGTATATGAATATAGCGTAATCAACGGCCAACGTAATGTATATGAATATAGCTTAATCAACTGTACAGCGTACGCGTTATTTTGCTTTTCAAAAATGGCAAGATAAATTCTCGAATAACTTGGCGAATACAACTAGTCGAGAACAGCTAAGGTCTAGGGTAACAATTTGCACTAAGCCAATTTAGCGAGTATAATTAATCCGAACTTCTTTGTCATGTTTTCGTACCTGAAGCAAAAACAACAAACCTCATCCCACGAATAACGGCTCCCATCTAGACTCATCCACTTGCATCATAAATTCACAAGGAGAAAAATGCACAGTGATTTCTTATAGCGCACTCAGGTTTGGTAGCAAGATGTAATTTGCAGGGCCATACGGGCTCTCATACGGGAATACGTAGCTCTTAAACATCGGCTCAAAGCAAGACTATCTTGTCTCAAGCTGGCCTGAAACAGAGGGCACCGGAACAAAAAAAGTTTCCGGCTAAGTTCAACTACTTCGATGTTATTCATTAGTGTATAGGCGAGACATGCACTAGAATGCATGAGCAGTATTCTATTTCGTGGGTCCATGTGCAAATTTGAATTGTGTGAACGCTTTAATATTGTGTCGAACGCTACAAATTTTTGCACCGGTTCAGACATTTGAATATGAATAAAGTCAGTGTTCATGTCTGGAATTCGCAAGTTAATTTATTTCGTGTTTGTGATACCTATATTCACGTTAATGCTCCACAAACTTCTCATGCAACATCACTTGAATTTCTTACTAATTATGATTTTTTCAATCAAATCCCGCCAGGCTCATTATCTGCTTACCAGTTTACAAAAAAGGGCGAGACATGTCACCCAACTTGCAGCCCGACTTTTCTTAAGAACCTCTACAAGAATATTAAATTAAATTAAATTTATATTATTTAGAGTAAGCTCAGCTATTTTTCCATTAAAATGTCGGATAGTTAACGTATAAAGATGATTATTTCTCATAACAAATGATGTATTTTCTCGTGTGAGTGCGACCATGGTCTTTGAGGCCAGGGACTGTTTTCTGTCTCCTGAAAATTTCGAATGGGCAAACTCCGCAGTTCCTACGGCGTTGATGTAAACAAACATTGTTAAGTCCTTCAAGTGTATGATTAGCCATGAAAGCCTCGTGATGAATCTAGCACTCACCACTGAATAAGAACTTGATTGACTTCATACCTTGTCCTTGAGAGTCCATTTGGGCGATTGAAATAAATTTTCCTCCCGGGACCTATGACGCAGAGTCCCTTGAATTTATTTCTATCTGATGGCGGTCCGAGGAAGACATTGAATCTGAGTCCAAGAAAAATTGAATTGACCTTTGAGGTCAGAGGCGACTTTAGTGATACTGGCCATTGGAAGATGGACATTGTAGAGCGGAAGTATCGGGCGCGTTGGAAATTCTGACGCTACCGAGATTCAGGCGGCATTGATCCATTTCACCACTAAAACATTTTTCGAAGAGCCGGAGAAGCAATTTATTACTCAATCAACAAAATGTGAAATTTCTTCGGTGCTGTTCGAGTGCGCGCAATAAGAGAAAGGCTCTTCTTCGGGCAAAGCTACGCGCATATTACGCTCTTCATGAAATTTGGAACATTTTTCGTGGGTTTTTGCTCCGGGAGAAGATTGCGTGGAATGTCAGGCATGAAGTGAGTTTCCAGGGTAAAAAATATTTCACTACTAAATATGACTCCATCCTGCTTTCTATTTCACATCCTTGAAAAAAATAACTTAATTTAATTAAACTCTTCATGTTGTTCTATATATTTGATATGATTTCGCTGACCATGGTATTTAAAAGCATATATTTATTTTATAAACTGAATTGTGCACATAGTTCATATTAATGCAAAATTGATTAAAGACAAACGAATGCCTTCTATTCACAACAAGAATAAATTATCAATTCATTGAGGAAACAAACAATGAAACTGTCAAAAATGGTCAAATTAGCAGAAAAATTAAGCATGAAACGGTAAACGTTATCCTCTCGAGGACTTAAATACAATTTAATTCCAATCACCATCAATAAAGTCAAAAATTTTACTGCTACTAATTTCAAACTTCCTAACACGAGGTCACTCTAACTAGATGCGGTCGATTGTTAAGCCTTTAGGTACAAATTCAAAGCATTGGTCAATTATCTGCTGAATACAGGGACAATAATTTTGCTCAATTCAGCGTTTCATATTTTCCGTTTCTACGCACTGTTTCAAAAATTATTTTTCGTATTCATGTTGTTGGATCGACATGCACGTAGAATAATTTACTCGACATTAAATCTCTGTCTTCAATGCAACCAGGCACTGTTCATGTCTTCCCGCAACATGGCACTCTAAATTTTAAATAAAACGTATGTGATTCAACATAATTGTGCCAGGAACAAATTGCATGACAAAGGATTTTCAACCCGGTGTATCGGTAATGTTCAACACCAATTTTTAGCATTGACTTGAATTTTGTGGGCATATTAATGACGTAATAATGATATGTAAATTGGCAATATGATAAAATTTATGGGGTCTTCACCGATTATTTTCCACTTTGATTAGAAATTGTTTGAAATCGTATTGGCCGACTTGGCACCTCGAAATTATGTCGATCTATTCATGTGTATTCGGCAGAAGTTGACCTGAAGTACTCATGATTTAGTTGTGGTTTATTAGACGGTACATGAATTAGTTTTACATCTAATTATTCCAGTGGCTACACTGTTCGAAGAATCAACGTAGGCCGTTAGTGGTTGGCCGTTCCTCATTTCAGTGGCCAGGTGGCAAACTTAAAAAACACCACATCGTCATTTTTTTCCAATTTAACACATGAAACCTGCACCACATTACAAAAAACTGCGAAACAGTTCATTTTCACGCTTTGTCCAGCCACTATATAGAACGCTGTTCACACGGTTTTTCACGTTTTTTCGAACAGCACACGTACGAATTAAATTCATTGATATTGTTAGTCTCGTTCCAAATTTTTTTTTGAATAGCTCGTCCGGTATCAAAGATGACTTAACGACTTTCCAATGATCGTACATTAATGGAAAGCAACGAGAATTGTCAGCTAAGAAACTGGCATGAAAATTGCCCTATTACTCGTTGTTTTGGTTCTGATCCTGAATTATTACGCTATTACTCCAGCGCGACGGGTAATGTTCGGCTCAGTGAAAAATTTAGCCAAAAATTTTCCAACAAAATTTGTTGATAGAATGTTGTAAGAAAAACTTTCGCAACTTAATGATGTACTCTTCCAGTTTGCGATGCTGTTAAGGAATAGTACCAATTTAAATCACATTTTATTAATAGCAATTTTCCATTTTACTTTAGAGACATTCGTACTTTTGTTTATTTCCAAGATCAATTCATTCATGTTTTAGATTCTAGCTGGAGTGGACTGCAGGGCACAACGCAATTGTACAGTTCTGTTTTAGTAAATATAAGACGTGTGAATAATCTGTGTACCCAATGAGCTGAACCTGCATCACCGCGATTTATAAAGCACGAGTCACAGAGAGACGAAGTCAACAGCCGCGCTATTTTTATTCACTTAAATTATGTTCCTCGTCATGGCGCTGATTGCGAGAATTGTTCGAAAATTCCTGCAGAGAATACATATACAGAGAACCCAATCCACGCTCTGATGAATTAACTGGCAATAAATTTCTCATTTCCACCTATTTCGGGAATTCAGCCTATTTCGTAATTTTGGGTAAAAAACTTTTGCGCCCCATCGCCGATGTTATGTTATATTTTCTTCAGCGTTTGTAAAATTTTCTTCATGACTCAAGATGAAGATCAAATAAATGTGACACAGCAAAAATCGTAAGATTTTTAATTTTTGAATAAGAACGAGTTCGAGAATGAAGCCACACAGAAGAGAAATGCTGGCTTCACATTTCTTCCACTTCTAAAATTGTTTATGGCTGTCTTGTATTTCAGTGAATTTTCATCGCATTTTTAAAACATCAATTATAACTGCGAAAAAATAATTAATTAATAACTGTGCGCATAATTTGTTCATATGCAGTATTTTTTCATTGTTATGGAAGCGAGATCATCGGCCCTGTTGATCGCTAATAAAGCAGAAAATTGGCCCGTGCGAGCGCTGGTCGGACTTCCATGTCTGAGTTCTGAAATCATGTTTTACGCGGATCTTCTTTCAATAAACATGAAACTTGATCCGCAAGGCAGACGTGAATGAAGATTGGGAAGTCTAAAAACGAGTAAAATACATAAATTTTTCTGGAAAAAAAAAACAAGATTCCTGACTTGAAATTGTAGGACTTCTGGCTCGTGTTTTTATTGCTAGTGAATTTTGCACTCATTTAAGCGTTAGGTCGATGCACATTCTGACATAATTTTCAAAACATGTCCATTATATGCGCCACTGGAAATATTTAATAAAATCTACATAGCAGAAAATACCCTCCATGTTTTTTTATCATAAACGATCATATAAACCCTTAGTGCGTTTAGATAAATTAGGCAATTATGGGCGGCTAACGAGTTTTTTCCTCTAGCCTTCATAGAAAATATTCCGAAATGAAAGACATAGCTAGAGCTAAAATTTAATTGCATCCCATTTAATCCGCATAATTTATCAAAATCTATCTCGAATTTTACACGTGGTCCGATTGTATATTTTCATCCTATAAACGGCCTGGCCTTATTTTTAACTCTTCAACATTCCATTTGCAATATTTCCGCCATCAGATTCATAAAATTTTCTGACAATTTATTTCTTATTTTTAATTTCGATGAGATAACTTCAATTTAAGTTATAAAATGTCATCGCAAAAGAGGTCATAACGTCAGAATGGATGAGGCTCCACCTCAGCTCTTAATTCTATTACTTGGTCGAATTTCCTTCATCTTATAGCGGCAATATTTTCCAAACTTGCTCTGAGGTTGGCAATCACTTTCGCTAGAGTGAAGCCGTTGACAACTGGACACGTGACTGTTATTTACAAAGGAACTGTTCAATTGTTAAACACGTCTCAAGATACCCGCTACCTGCTCACAAAATTCAGGAACTAAGAGCAAATTTCTTGTTTGTAGTCGGCTATCTTTTACATAAAATCTGTGAACTCTTAAAATATGCCATGGTGCAAATGCATATTTACGGACTATAAAATCTGTGTTCAAAAAATTTTCGCGGTATAAATTTTCTGTAGACATAATCAAAAATGATTTGGTTCGTTCATTACGGAAATTATTTTTTATATTATTTTCTTGATTTGCAATTCAAAGGTTATTAAAGAGTCAGAAAAAATTTGTCGCGGGAAATAATTTAAATAAAACTTGTAATTTTGTACTATATCCAATAATTTGGACTACCGTAGATGTTAAATGAATTAGTTTATGACAACTATCTCGCATGATAATAATTGTTTTAATTAGTTCTCTTCCCCTTTGCTCGATAGAAAATTTGACTATCTACTGGTAGAGCCTGCTTGTAAAAGTTTGGTGTTAGTGGTTTTTTAAAGTTATGGAATCTCTTCTTGACTTAACTTTCCATTATTTACTTATTATTGCAATTTTTCAGGAAGGCAAACAAGATGACGGACCTTCAAATATTGGACACGCTTTTGACTCAGTATGACCGTCGGGCAACTCCGTCTAACCAATGGAGTGAGTTTTTAATATTAGTTTTTATTTAATTTTTATTTTGCGATTTGTTTCTAACATGATTGCATTATTTATACATGTTTATATGTCCGAATCGTAATGGATAAAAGTTTTCGGAAAAATGGCGCCTAAATTATTTTTATCATAAATTCCGTTAATTTTGAAATATTTTAACGAAATTATGGTATCGGGGCAGTGTGTGTTTTAAGATATTGCTGCTTTTAATAGAAAGAGAAGAAATTTTGAGGGTATCTGACTAGCCAAAGCAAATATTAAACCCTAATTTTTCATTCGTGTGAAAACCAGATTTATTGCCAACTCCAAATTCGAATAATTATATTTGATCAACGAGAATTAAACTATGAATTCTCCAATTTTTATGAAGGTCGTCACAATTTCGCGCAATCGATGGATTAATAAGGTATCCACAATTGAAAAATCGTTTAATTTCGATTTGAATATGAATATAAATGATAATCAGACTTTTTTTCGCTTCAAAACTTCAGAGGCCTCAAATGATGTTTTCGGTTTCGTCAGCCAAACGATGATGTAACGAAGCAAATTAACGCTCATAAAAGGAGCTCCGCAAGCACGAAAATATCGAACTATAGGCGTTCAAAATAAATCACCTCTGTTCAATTACCCGTACTAACGTTTGCCTTTGTTAGGGTAAATTATTGAATAACATGAGTAATTGAAATTTCTTTTCGATTATTTGCATCGACTATTTTCAGTTTTTGTGTTTTGTAACTGCAATTCCTCCTTTATAGGGAATCTGGATATTGTTTATCCGAGCCGCTGCTCTGAATGATGTGAAAAGGCTCACGCATTTCATTTTATATAGAATGCCTAATTTTGTTTCTTATTTTTCTGAGATACGTAATTTGAATATCTTTGACTTCTGATCAACTCGAAAAATTCAGAAAATTACTTTACCTACACCCATATTATTAAAAAATCGGATGAGAATTCCTATTCATAGCTTGTGATATTACTCGATAAATGCATCGGTCGTGAGCACTAAGAATCAATGAACGTATTTCTTTAGAATTTTTTTATTTCGATGTAACTAAGTCTTCTACAGTGAATAAAAATTATCACTGATGAATAATATTTTTGAGATATTTCTCAGAAACTGTGTTTTCATAAATTTTACATGGGATAATTTTAAATGAAGGAAGAATGAGGATTTTCAGTTGTTTTATCAACTCTTTCTTCCTAGACAACGCAACGGTGGTTGACTGCGAGCTCTACATTCGCAGCTTCGGCTCTATTAACCCTTCCTCGATGGTGAGATTACTCTCTTTCTTAGTGACTATTATTTTTATTATATATTATTACTCTCTTTCTTAGTGTCTATTTGTTATTATTATCTGTTATTACTCTCTTCTAAGTAACTATTATTTTGTTATCCATTTTTACTCTCTTTCTGATTGAAGCAGGGTGTTGATGCTTTCAATCGCCCGATTTTTCGCCCGTAGAGATTATTTTATTAATGTATGTAAAGACTAGTGTTGATATAAAAAAGTTGTAGATACATTTGATTTTTTCACCCGCTGCGATTTCACTCTTCTTAAGTATGCCAAATAAGAAAGCTGTTGGTACCTTTGATGTCCCATATTTACACCACTTTTGATTACTTCCTTAGATATGCATTATGACGATCTAAGAGAGCTGTCGATTCTTTTGATCGTTTATTTATTTAATAATTTCTTTGAATATTTGCTGCTGCGTTAGGTGCATCGGTCAATCTATTGTTTTACTTCNATCATGGACGGATCATAGGCGGCCAACCATCGTTTGGCGGAACGCCCGCAGATCCTCTTCCTATGAGTTTCATTTGGGCGCTCGTAAAATGATCGTTTAAGCTGTGGAAGTGAACTCCTAATACCAGCTCCATTGCCGATTTAAAAACGCGGTAAATTGCTACAATTCTATGCACAAATTAGGCCATGGATCAACTGTTGGGCAAATGAGGCGCTTTAGAGAACAACGGAATTTTCTGCTGGGTTTTTAGACAGACGCATGATTAACTTTATTTTTTTCCGCACCCTTAATTGAATATTAATTACTATTAATATTCAATTAATTAATTTTGATATTAATATACTATTAATATTAATAATAATATTAATTATTATTACTAGAAAATATTAATTTTTTCTTTCATGGAAGCGAAAATTAAATTTAAATATCATTTGGCAGAGGTCATTTAAATTTTTCTGGAAACTAGGCATGATATTTGCCAGCAATTTTCAGTGGTTTAAAGATTTCATTCTTTTTTTCGGCCGGTGGTCGGAACACAGCAATTATGCAAAGCAGTTTTGCCTTGACAGCTGCCAGAAAAGTTGCTGTAACGTGATAACGCTGCAATAGCTGCTACATATGACTTCCTTGCCACTTTTTCACTAGTACAGAAGAATATTGAATGTGCGATGCAAAATAATCTCGTTTCAACTATCAGAAAATTTTGCTTTGGATCAACATGAAAATTACCTAACAAATCACTATTTTTTATGACCGCAATTTACTTCTTACCTATTTAATTTTGATAACTGTAATTTGTTCAATTAGAACTCAGCCAGCAGACAAATGATTTTTTGATTTTTGGAATGACTAAAATCCCCTTTGTATGTTTTAATTATACTCCCACTCCCACCCAGAATTCTATTTGTACTCTACAAGCGGGATTTTTTTCCGAGATCTCCCTTGATTTGTTGTGAAATAAGTTTCTCAGACGTTTATTATTCCGTGAGTTGCACAATGCTCATATTTTCCAGCATTGATAATAGGCTTTAGTTAGTATTCGGCAGGTCGTTGTTTCTCAGACCCTCTTAGCAAATTCAAATGTATACGGCGTAGCATCCTCCAGAAAGCATTGGCCAGGAAACTCTACATAGTGTTGCATATGGCAGAGGCAGTAGTGATTTCTTCGCTTTCGAATTTTGATGAAAAGGCTGCGTTTTTGCAGGCAAAAATCTTGCTGGACATTTCCGGGCAAGCAATTTGAGCATGACTGTCCGTTGATGAAAAATTTACTGTGTATGAGCGATACACTCAAGGTAAAATGCACCAACGAGTGCAGATTGCATTGCCTCTCAAAGGCCTATAGGTGATTTATGGGGACAATATAAGGAACATTTTACACAACAAAATTAAGAAGTGGACATGACTCTGCGATAGGTATTGCACAGCTAGGACTCGGGGTTACGTAAATCTAAGTTCGCTTCGCCCGGGCTTGAAGTGCAGCCTTTGTGCAACGTGCAATCTCGGCATGACTTGGCTTCAGGTATCCCTTGTCATGCTCTCAGGACACTATAAACTTTGAAATTAGAAGATGACCAGCAGCTGATTTTGATAGAGTTGCCAAGCAGACCCAAGAGAACTCTGAGCTGAGAGCAGCGACTCTTGGGCAGAAGTCTACTCGTGATCCGCATTATATTAGAATCCGACATGCAGTTTCATTTTCAGTTAATGAAATTTCGTTCATTGCGACGCTGGCCTGCAAATAAATGCACAGGATTTTGGTGAATATTCCACGCTTGAAATTTTATTAGGCAAGTCAAGTTTATTAAAAAATATGTTTCACTTTCATCAAAATTTATTTACACCTACACCTACACAAGACTGTCATTGATGTTTACATGCATTTGCGTGAATGATAGGCACGTTTCCAATTCACAGCCGGCCATCTGTAGTTACGCAGTATAAAACATGTATATCATTACTTTACAGGACTATCACGTAGACTTATACCTACGACAAACGTGGGTTGACCAACGCCTCAACCACGCCGACATTGACCAGCCGCTGGATTTGAACGACCCAAACTTGGTGAAGGCGATCTGGAAGCCTGAAGTGTATTTCCCCAACGCCAAGCACGCAGAGTTTCAGTTCGTGACCGTGCCTAACGTGCTCGTTAGGATCAACCCTCACGGCGAGATTCTGTACATGCTCAGGTAACTTTTTACTAGCCTTTCATCACCGTAGTCTACCCTTATTGCGTTGTGACTATAAATGAATTCTATACATTTTAGGGACAGGTTGAATCCAGGTATTTGAAAATGCCATCTATTCAAAAATCAATCATCCACTGCAATCTGTTTAGTTGGAGGCATGTTTGGGGTTTAATTTTTAGCCGGTCTGGGCTGATAAAAACTTTAGAATTAGCTTCTAAAAAGTGGGCGATTATGCCAAATAATTTACAGTGTATCTTTCCCACAATCTGGTGCATTCTTTACGAATTGGACTAAATTTTACGAACGTCTCATGTCGACAGTAGACACTAACAGTTTCTGAATCATTTATCATGATTTCATTGACTTTGAATTGTTAAGGCAAGTCAACCAAAATAAAATTGGCAGAACTTATCGAAATTCAAGAGGGAAATATAAACTCCAAAATTTTCGACTTCTGTAAAAAAAAAACCTTCGGCATCCAACATGCTGGGATCAATTGGAGAAAAATCAAAGTTACATTGCTGGACAATGAGATCAATCGTCGAAAAGCAGTGGCAAAATTTTAATTAATAGCGTATCCTCTAGTTTAAATTCCCGCCGACTAGAGAAATTAAAACTCAACCACCACGGAACATCGGATTTATTTTGCTCCCACTCAAAAGTCTCACTCCCCTCCAGAGCAGCAACGGATCGTTGTGGCTCATAACTCTGGTTGAATAAACAACTTCAGAAGCAACTCCATTTGAATCAGAGTCTGAATTTCAGAACATTCAAACTGAAATAATGAGGCAGTCCAAGAGATGCTTACAAGCATTCATGATGCCCAGGATTTGAGGGATTTATATACTTGTAGTTGCCTGATAGGCTCCTGCGTTCTGCACAGTTTCGTGTGTTTATAAATTTGTTACAATTCTGGAGCACAAGTTCTCTTGCATAGGGAACATTGGGCTCTCTTGCATTGGGAACATATGACAAAAAATTACGGGTACATGACTAATTGCTTGGCATAAAGCTTCCGTTATGGACAGCAAACAATGCTTATCACATCTTTAATCAGGTCTAGTAATTTTTAATGAAAATATATACTTGGTTCAGATTTCATATATACTCTTGAGTACGCATCAATAGAGCATAAAAATTTCCCAATAATTATCATTCGGGAACATCAAGTATATATTTTCATTTTTAACCCAATTTCAACGAAAAAACGTTACGAATAGTTAACAGAGTACTGAAAAAGTTAAAACAACCGTTTTAATATTTGTTTATCTGAGTTTAGTGATAGTAAATGCAATACCTTACTGTTCCCGTTGTCACCTAAAGTCTCAAACAAGTAGAAACACTTGTATTTTAGAAATGTTTTTTAGAAATGCTGAAAATATAAAGTATTTTAAAAATGTTTTCGATAAAAAAGTCTAGCTTTTTGAATTGCACCGTCGCCTGCTGTGAATCTTTCATGTCAACCCGAGCTGTGGGGTCTGATCTCGATCGTGCTTTGTGTTTTCGCTTCTGTTTTCGGCTCAAAGAAATTCAAAGAACAGAGTTTCTTGTGTTGCAGGATATGACGAGTTTGATGAATGAATTGTTAGATCTGAATAAAGATTATTTCGGTTCATATCTTCCTGTGATATATTCAATGATCATATTTATGCGCAGATATTGAGATCACAATATATAGATTCATTTGATTACTTTCAAATGTTGTTGAGCTTTAAGCACCATTTTCTTTTAATTTCATTTCCTGTTGTAGGTTGAAAAGGCTCTTCTAGTATTACCTGGATCTCCAGATTATCACTAACTATCCAATCTTCTAACCATTCTAACCTTCTCTAAGGTTGAAGCTGCTCTTCTCTTGTATGCTGGAGCTTTCAAAATTCCCTCTGGACGCCCAAATTTGCACCATGGAAGTGGCCAGCTGTGAGTGTTTTTTAATTATTATTTCGGTTAAATTTATTTCATGAATATTAATATGATTGTCCGCCCGTACGATTAACATGTGTGATGTTCCAAAGTGATGTATATATAATAGTGATATAGTATGAATACATATCTCCACATCGTAAATAGGGCTCCGGTAGAGAACTTAACTCATAATAGCAAACCCTTTTTTCTGATAGTTTTATATTATTAGAGAATACCCGATTTGTGTCCAACATGAGATTTTAGTATCTCATATTTTCAGTTATTCCAGCAGAATATTTTAACCTTTTTCTCATGTAATGTAAACTTCCAAAAGTAATCTTACTTGATTTGAAATATTTCTGAAGCATTAATTTTCTGGCAGCTGAACGGTCAAACAAATTATGTTATGTCGAACAGATGAAAACATATTGAAAATTTTCGAGGAATGAAAATGCACTGTGGTAAATTTTAGATTTATGTTTCTACCGTTGCGAGGAAGGCAACGTAAATGTTTGTAAGCCCTACATCGGCCAATGGAGTCTTTTTGTATTTCTTTGAACTACCACTCTATCGATAAGAATTCATTTGCGTTAGAATTTTGTAATTTCAAGGTACGATGTGTACATGATGAATCTTTTTTGGTCTAATATCACAGTTTCAAGGTACGATTTGTGCATGATGAATCTTTTTGGTCTAATATCCACAGTTTCAAAGACGATGAAGGAGCTGGAGCTGCGCTGGAAAAGTGAGGACCCCATCAAAATGTACCGCGACCTCCGCATGCCGCAGTACGAGATCAACGCAATACGACCTTCCATCTGCAACGAGTCATTTTACATCGGTAAACAAAACTACGTGTGGAATATGAAAATAAATGAAATTGCAAGGAAACACACCACTTTGTTTGCTAATACGCTATAATTTGATTCGCGTATAGGCAATCTGGAAATTTTAGGACATGTACATTTCTAATTGATTTAAATTTCATTAAAACTTATAAATGAAAGCAGCAATGATAAGCGAAAGTTCGCCAATGAGAGGTTCCACCAGAGCGTTTTTCAGTAAGACGTCAAGGATGTGGAAAAAGCATATTTCAGTGATATGATATTTACGGATGGCTCTCCTCCACAAGGATTTCGAAGAGGTTAGTTATAGGGGGAAAATATTCACCGTAACTCACTGGTTCGTCAAGGAGTTCAATATGAAGCATATGCATCAAAAAGGTTATTTGATTGATTATTTCAGCTCGTTTGCCTCGAAATTTATTAATTAAAAATTTATTTAAGTTTATTTATTATCAATATCTTGTTTCAATTATTATTATCTGCTGTTCCACTCGATAATCGTTAAACCTTTACATGTAGGGCAATTTTCCCTTGTCGTTGCGGAACTAAAATATTTAGGCTTACACATCAATAAATTCAAAAGACCACAGAGAGATGATATCAAATTTCAACTAGTCCAGTTTCGTCCCCTTTAACGTATAATGACATATTTAACACAAATTAATGACCCCGCAGGTAACTATAGTTGCTTGGTAGCAGAGTTCAGCCTGCAGAGATCCATCGGCTTCTACCTGGTGCAGGTTTACCTGCCTACCATCCTTATTGTCGTGATATCCTGGGTCAGCTTCTGGATGGACGTGGACTCTGTACCTGGCCGTACAACTCTAGGGGTGACCACCCTGCTTACCGTGTCCACCAAGTCCTCAGGTGAGTGAACACACTGGTTACAGTGTCCACCAAGTCCACAGGTGAGTGACCACCCTGCTTACCGTGTCTACCAAGTCCACAGGTGAGTGATCACCCTGCTTACCGTGTCCACCAAGTCCTCAGGTGAGTGACCACCCTGCTTACAGTGTCCACCAAGTCCACAGGTGAGTGACCACCCTGTTTACAGGGTCCGCCAAGTCCTCAGGTGAGTGACCGCCTGCTTACAGGGTCCACCAAGTCCTCAGGAGAGTGACCACCCCACTCACCGTGTCCAACTAGTCATCAAATGAGCTTGCAGATGTTGATATTGCCAACGCCAACTCTCATCTTACTCTCATAAATCTATATCTATATATCTTGTCTTACTTTGTAAAGTCGGCAAAGAGATTCTGACTAGCCACAGAATGCGATCGGGTGGCAAAGCAGACCTAGACTAACTTTAAACCGAGTGTAGCGACTCATGGATAGAAGCCTAGGTGGTACCGACTTTTGCTATGGCCCTGATCAAAGTGTCATCGAAATAAGCATTCCAAGGTGATGAAATTCAGGGTGAAACGCTCTCTCGAAGCACTAGCCGTTCTCATTTCAATTCTCTAGATTCTCAGAATATTCGGCTATCAGACTAGTCCCTTGAGTCATTTTAGTTACACTGTGAACGATTGAGAAATCGTTCACGATATTTTTTAAAGATTTTTATTATTGTTGTTTTCAATTTCTTTATCAGAGTGGCAAATTGTACATATATTAGTGTTAATAAATTTTCAGTGAGGCCGGTTGCCTCACATTGACTCCCGGCCTTCTCTGCTATAGAGAGAAGTGACGAGGGCGGTTGAGTTTGTCGCTAAGGCAGTCGTGTCCTGCGAACCGATCAGCAAAAGTTATTTGCTTGGGCCAATATTGTGGCAGCTACTGTCTAGACGTTGTGCTGATACGGTTTCTGCGCGTGTTTCCGCATTGTGCCCTCTCCCTTACTGGACTGAATGCACGAGCCACCTGTTTTGTCACTTTGTTTTAGGCTATTACTGTCAAGTTCCTGATTTTAAAGTGCCCTAGTCTGTCTCCAATAAAAGTGTTTTAAATCTCAGTGTTGACTTGAAAACTTTTGTTACGCCAATAGTTCTAAGAGAACTACAAGATTTAACGTTAGTGACTGACGTTCCGCCCAGTTTGTGGCGGCCATCTTTGACGTTTGGAACGTCTGGTAACAACACTAATGCCAAATAATTATCTAACAATACAATCATAAAGTAAACAATATTCCTCAATTACGCTCCAATTAAGCAAGTAAGTGCATAACTTAATATAAAACAAAAACTATCGTTCGTCGCACTCCCACTTTTCCGTCATTCCTCAATAAGGTGTGCCATTAATAACTTAAGTAAGGCTTCCTCTAAGCTGAATTAATTATTGAATAAAGTTTATTCGTTGTATTATAATCTTGAATCGTGATTATCCATCAGTTCCGCTGTTAGAGATACTCGCTTCTGTTACAGATTATAGAATATGAATGCGGGGCAATGAACAAGGCACGAAAAGATCAAGAATCGGCGACAGGCCACATCAGGCCTACGCTTCAGCGCCGACATCACTATGTTATGTTATGTTACTCTCTTTCTTAGTGTCTATTGTTATTATTATCTGTTATTACTCTCTTTCTAAGTAACTATTATTTTTGTTATCCATTTTTACTCTCTTTCTCATTGAAGCGGGGTGTTGTTGCTTTCGATCGCCCGATTTTTCGCCCGTAGAGATTATTTTTTAATATATGTAAAGACTAGTGTTGATATAAAAAATTTGTAGATACATTTTATTTTTTCACCCTCTGCGATTTCACTCTTCTTAAGTATGCCAAATAAGAAAGCTGTTGGTACCTTTGATGTCCCATATTTACACCACTTTTGATTACTCCCTTAGATATGCATTATGACGATCTAAGAGAGCTGTCGATTCTTTTGATCGTTTATTTATTTAATAATTTCTTTGAATATTTGCTGCTGCGTTAGGTGCATCGGTCAATCTATTGTTTTACTTCAGATACTTCACACAATAGCTTTCAACTTCACGACCAAAATCTACTACAAAAGTTACACATAATCGTAATTTGGTAATGATCTTAAATTACAAATATTAATAGGACGAACTTGCAACTATAATAGAATAAAAAAATCCGAACACAAATCTTTCATATAAAATTTAGGAAAATGACCTGGAAATATTTTTTCGTCATTCTGGGACATGTTTTCTCAAAACTTTGACTTAATTAGAGGCAGCTTACCTGCACTAATGTAATTCAACATTTCTGTAGGCCGAATACCGCCATTATTTCGGTCCTGAATCTATACGCTAAACCAGAGTAACATCACAAGCAAAAAAATTTTTTGATATTTAGTTCGGGTTTGGAAATTTTACCGAATATTTTACTGACTTTGAATATTTGATTTTAAAATACATGACATTTATTATTGATTGCTGATTACTCTGCGCAATTATTTCCTTTATAATTCGTAATGAGTGATTTGTGACTGTATAATTAGCCATCATTTATTAGTTCATCGAACTGCCAGTCCGAAATTTATTTGATTCAAGTTAATCGCAGTGACTAAATTTATATATGTCCCGAATTCGCGTGCATGTTCATCCATAATGCTCATGTCGAGAATATTACGAATAAGACTCACTGGAAATATTGTACACCGTGCTGCTCTAAGCACTTCTAGGCGTATCTGATTAATTATTAACTACCTGAGGTAGTTTCGGGTACCGTTAACAAATGAGGATAAATGAGGCACGAGTTAAGTTCAGATTAGATACTCATACTTATTGAGAATATATCGGCTTAAAGTTTATAGGTTTAGAGTGCCAAAGGAGTAGAACATTAACGCGTTCGTCTGGGGTTCGTACTGCCGTCTTCAGGGTTTTAACAAGCTTTTAAAGATGTCATCAAGATGATGAGTCTCATCCGGGTAAAACAAGAAAGGCTAATACAAGGAAATGTTTATTAACATATCGCAGTGAAGGAGATTCTCTTTCAACAAGAAAGATATTTATGAGGAAATATCCAGGGACGAATGGTATTCACATTGTCACCTGACAATATACTGTACGTAGACAAAAACACGACATGAATTCAACTAATACACATTAAACATAACACTACTAAATTTCGGCAGCTTGGATAAGACATCTTTAGTTATATATTTAATCTGTATACATTTAGCCAATATATTATTGGCTATCACGTATAACAGTAATTCGGATTGGGAAATCAGCCGGCATGAATGCTCGGAAGCAGGTTAAAAATAGAAATGATTTTCTAATAATATGGCAATTAATGGTATTAGAAAATATAGCACAAAATGGATAAATGAAAATAAGATCGCATTCATGCTTGTTAGGATACTGATAATTATTTATGTCTAAACTTGTTAGTTAAATTTATGTCATCAATCTTCTCTCAATTTTCATAGCAACTCTTTGTAAGAATATGTACGAGTAGTGTTCGATTTCTTAGTGTAAAGAATTGAATAATTCGCATACTCATGGCACGGGATATAATCATAGAGAGTCCAAAATCATTTCCTTATGTAGAATTAAAGACGGTATTAGGAAGATATTGCCCCTCGCATTCTACGATGTTTTTAATATGCGCGAGCACATACATGGAACAATGACCGATGCGGTAGTAACGGCTTTTGTGTGACCAGCGAGCGTGAGCCTTCAAATGATATTCACAACACCATGGACGGCGGCCAACCATCGTTTGGCGGAACGTCCGCAGATCCTTTTCCTATGAGTTTCATTTGGGCGCTCGTGAAATGATCGTTTAAGCTGCGGATGTGAACTCCTAATACCAGCTCCATTACCGATTTCAAAATGAAGTAAATTGCTGCAATTTTATGCACAAATTAGGCCATGGATCAACTACTGGGCAAATGAGGCGCTTTAGAGAACAACGGAATTTCCTGCTGGGTTTTTAAACAGACGCATGATTAACTTTATTTTTTTTCGCACCCTTAATTGAATCAATATATTACTAGAAAATATTAATTTTTTGTTTCATGGAAGCGAAAATGAAATTTATATATCATTTGGCGGAGTTAATTTAAATTTTTTCTGAAGACTAAGCATGATATTTGCCAGCAATTTTCTGTGGTCGAAAGATTTCATTCTTTTTTTTCGGCCGGTGGTCAGAACACAGCAATTATGCAAAACAGTTTTGCCTTGACTGCTGCGAGGAAAGTTGCTGCAACGTGATAACGCTGCAATAGCTGCTACATATGACTTCTTTTCATTTTTTACTAGTACAGAAGAATATTAAATGTGCGATGCAAAATAATCTCGCTTCAACTATCAGAAAATCTGGCTTTGGATCAACATGAAATATTACCTAACTAATCACTCTTTTTTTCATGGCCGCAATTTACTTCTACATACTTAATTTTGATAACTGTAATTGGTTCAATTAAAACTCAGCCAACAGACAAATAATTTTTTGATTTTTGGAATGACAAAAATCCGCTTATAATGTTTCAATTACGCTCCTACTCCCACCCAAAATTCTATTTGTACTCAACAAGCGGGATTTCTTTCCGAGATCTTCCTTGATTTGTTGTGAAGTACGTTTCTCAGACGTTTAATATTCCGCGAATTGAAAAATGCTCACATTTTCCAGCATTGATAATAGGTTTTAGTTAGTATTCGACAGGTCGTTGTTTCTCGGACCCTCTTAGCAAACTCAAATGTATACGGCGTAGCATCCTCCAGAAAGCATTGGCCAGGAAACTCTACACAGTGTTGCATATGATAGAGGCAGTATTGATCTCTTCGCTTTCGAATTTTGATGAAAAGGCTGCGTTTTTGCAGGCAAAGACCTTGCTGGACATTTCCGAGCAAGCAATTTGAACATGACTGTCCGTTGATGAAAAATTTACTGCTGTCTATGAGCAACACCTCAAGGTAAAATGCACTAACGAGCGCGGAGTGCATTGCCTCTCAAAGGTCTATAGGCGATTTATGGGGACAGTATAAGGAACATTTTACACAACAAAATTAAAATGTCGACATGACTCTGCGATAGGTAGTCGACACAGGACTCTGGGTTACGTAAATCTAAGTTCGCTTCAGCCGGCCGGGCTTGAGGTGCAACCTTTGTGCTACGTACAATCTCGGCATGACTCGGCTTCAGTTAACCCTTGCCAGTTGCCATGCTCTCAGGAGGGACGTGTGGTGTAGGGCTGCTCTCCCCTCTCAGGACACTATAAACTTCGAAATTAGAAGATGACCAGAAGCTGATTTTGCCAAGCAGACCCAAGATAACTCTGAGCTGAGTGTAGCGACTTTTGGACAGAAGTCTACTAGTGATCCGAATTTTATTAGAATCCGAAATGCAGTTTCATTTCCGGTTAATAAAATTTCGTTCATTGCGACGTTGACTTGCAAATAAATGCACAGGAATTTGGCGAATCTCCCGCGCTTGGAATTTTATTAGGCAAGTCAAGTTTATTAAAAAATATGTTTCACATTCATCAAAATTTATTTGCACCTACACAAGACTGTCATTGATATTTCCATTTGCATGAATGATAGGCACGTTCCCAATTCACAGCCGGCCATCTATAGTTACACAGTATAAAACATGTGTAT
>NW_025939304.1:19857-31760 GCF_000764305.2 Hyalella azteca | reverse complement strand
TCCTAGTGAGGTACTCCACTGGTACAAGCAAAGCTTGAAAGCAAGCAGTTGCAACTTGCAAGGAATGTACACAAGCAGCCAAGGTGTGCCAATTGTGGCAGACCACAATCCACATAAAGGCAATGATAAAGCCAAGTTCCCAGATTGTGCTTGAGGCCCCAGGGCATGCACAACAAGTAAAACCTGCAAAACTAATATTGTGATTACCAGTTTTATATGCAGGACTCAGGAGTAGTGATTTAGTGCACTGTGCACCATCCCTCACAGTCACAAGGTCATATGCCTATAGTAGACTAAGTATACTGGCTACTGCCTAGTCTAGTAGTCAAGTCCTAGTGCTGGCGGTGCTGGCCTACTATAACTGCTCTCTAATGATGAAGACCTTAGTTGTCCAAGTGTAGATGATAGCTTCAAACCAGTTTTTGACTGGCTGACTGGGATGCGTCAGAAGAGGATGGGGTATATGCATAGTGGCCCTGGGCCCATAGTGGCAAAGCAATGGGCACCATAGTGGCAAAGCAAAGAGTTTTTTATACTCTTACTACTTGCAAGTTGCATTCAATTTTGAGTTGTATAAGTAGACAGCAAAGTATCGTGGATACCAGCATTATCATACACAAGTCAAGATAGTGAGTTAAATCTTGAGTAAATAAAGAAACTAAGAATGAACTGATTCTGAAAAATCTCTGGATTGCCAATTTGCCACTAGGACTGCCTAGTGTCTATGGGTACCTTGGGTAGATGGTGGAGACTTGAATGGGCAGTGAAGGAATCAGCCTTTCCAAGTAAATGCAGTGGCCAACCAGGCCAAGGAAACAATTGGATTCATTTTAAACACCAGTCTGTCACTGTCTGTGGAATCACTTCTCATTTCAAGTCCAGTTCTGGGGCATGAGAAGAAAACAAACAAAGATAGCAAGAAGTCTGCTACATTAAATTCAACTGGATAGATTGGTTGACCGAATACCTACCCATCAAAGAAGTCAAAAATAGCTCAAATTCACCTTGATCTGATGTCCTTATCTGTTGAAAAATTGTATTGTAATAGTCTAAATGCACACCTTCATTGCCTTACAGAAGTGAAGCTCTTGCTGTATAGTTTAAAGCCAAGTGTCATGCGTCTCACCAGGGCTGGAAAAGTCCAATTTTTTTCTGAAATATCACAGCTCTAATGTAATGTATTTTTGTTTGATTGAAAAATTGTGGTTTGCACTCCGCAAATATGTCATTTCATAAAATTTTCTAACTTCTGCAATCCACACCTTTTCAACGATCCAGCCAAAATATCCTGCACAACAAAACAAGTCAACCAAAAATGTTTCTTTATAGATCACGTAGTTGGGGTCATGTCAGAGCAGTCAGACTGCATTATCACATGATCAGTTGCCTTTCAATTGAAGACAAATGTTAGTGTTGACTGTTTTTAGGGTAAAATTAGAGATTAGGAGTAACATGGGCACAGGACTTAGTAAAAATTTCACGGCTGCCGGCTCCGGTAGCTTGTAAATGGATTTTAATGGCTGAGATATGAAATTCATGGCTCAAAGAAATTAAGTCATGGCTCAGAGAAATGGAATCACAGTTGGCAAATCCATAAAAAAACAGCTCCAAAAATTTTATTTTATTTTATTTTTTTCTTTTCTTTTTTTAATAAGGCCTCCCTCACTCACCATTCCAACAAAAAGGAATTAATTTTATTAATTAAAAACAGGGAATGGTTTCATGTCACACCTTAACGCCTCTGATGGGTGACATGAATTCTCTGCCTCTGACAACCTTAACGCCTCTGATGGTGGCCTACACCGACTCCAAGAGTCACCGAGCTGTGACGCGAGTGAGGAGCGGGCCCACGTCAAACTTTTCTCTAACTGCCTTTAGGATGCTGGCTGCATTGCCTCTTTGCACTGCCAAACCCAACCTTTGCTCCAACCATAAAGTCTCTCTGCGTTCACCGGACAATTCCGTTATGCGACGACCAATCTCTGATATTAAAGGGCCAGTCGTTTCACCATATGCACCCGTCGTTTCTAATGCGACTGGCTCGAACCNGGAGACGCCCTCCTCGTGGAGTGGGGCACCCAGTAAAAGTGATTCATGGGCGGGAACAACTTTTAGTGTTGGCAACACCCCCCGAAACATCTCCCTAGTCTCGAGCTCTTTCTCCCTTGTATGGTTCAGTATGATCAGTTCACACTTCCCCTGGTTTACCTCCAGCCCTACAGCTCTAAAGCTCCAAAAATTCAGCCATGATTCGCCAAGTAGATATATACCCTGACTGCATCTCACTGAGACTTAGGTCAAGGATGCATGCCTTCTAACTTTTATAGGATATCATTATCTTAGGGGCCTGGGCTAATAGAACTGCACATGGTATATGCATCCTGGTTCACCAGTCACTGTCGCTCTGCTTCCAGGAGATAACTCAGTTTCTGGAATATTTCTGTTGCCACAACCCACAAATATGTCTGTTGCCTTGTAGCTTGAATCTGTCTTGCCACATAGCTGGAATCAGTGAAAGGAATAAAGGCTGAGGGAATGATAGCAGATGATAGATGGCAGCTACAGTGGGGGAAAATAAATATTCGCACACTTGAAAAATCGTATTTTAATGTATGTAAGTACACAAACTTAACAGGAAAAGTAATTTAAATTATGTATAGAGACGCATAGTATTCAAAAATACTATCAAAAGAAATTAAATCTCAATGCAACAAAAAACAATGCAACATGTTCACTTTTCGGGGTGAAAAAAGTATTCGTACAAAACAATAAATCCGCATTATTTTAATTTAATACTTGGTTGAATACCCTTTATTCCTGTCTCTTATACACATCTAGATGTGTATAAGAGACAGATACTATGCGTCTCTATACATAATTTAAATCACTTTTCCTGTTAAGTTTGTGTACTTACATACATTAAAATACGATTTTTCAAGTGTACAAATATTTATTTCCCCCCACTGTATCTATCATCTGTTGGAATGATAGATGGCTGCTTGTCTGCAGTATATTGTTGATTGCATGAAGCTTCTGTTGTTGTTGTTAGTTGCCAGGATCTGCCACTTGGTGCCAGTCAGCAGCAGCTCTGTGGGAGGAAGAGGGAGCAGAGGATCCATTCCATGGATGTCGGAGAAGAATGGGAGTAATGAGAGGAATGCCACAGTCAGTCCAGGATTAGACCAGAGGTCCAGTGGGGTTAGTGAGATGGGGTGTGATGAGCAGCTCAAGAGGTAATGGGTGGTGTGATCCATTATGGTGTGCACTCAGGGCAGAGAGGGATATTTGCTGCTCCAATGCTGGCAAGGTACTAGTTGAGACAAGATGAGTAGCCAGAGAAGCTTCTCCTCCTCCAGAGCTCTTGTCATCAAGTCAATGTTGATTTTGACAACAGCCAGGCATCATGGGTGTTCTCTTTGGACTAGGGAGTTACATACATACTGCTCAAGCAGCATCTAAGGTACATATGTTTGATTGTTCATATAGACCTGCAGGGAGCCTTTTTGATAAAGGATGGATTGATTTACTTCTCTACAAGATGGACTAAGTGGACAGAGCCTCTCACTCTGCTCGCATTAGAGTGGCTGGATAGCACTCCATCCACTGATGATATCACCATTTGTTGCTGAAGCCTAACTATGCATGCTGCCAAATGGATTGCACTCCATCCACCTCTGCCCTTGCTGGCATGGGTGCCCCAAGGTGCTTTATTAAGTCCTCTTCTTTTCAAGCTTATGCTAATGGATGTTCTGCAGCTTGCAGGCATATAGGTGTTGCTGTATGCTGATGATATCAGCATTTGTTGCTAAAGCCTAACTATGCATGCTGTCAAATCTCTCATGCACAGATACTTGAATGAATTCCATTCATACTGTAAAAGATGGGGCTTTGTTGTGAACATCCAAAAACTGTCTTCCAGTACTCTAATACTAAACGAGTGAAGATACCAGTACTGTGGCATCATCACCAAGCCATCACATACCAACACCAGCATAAGCTACTCAGAACGATACTTGATGCCTCATGCCTCAAGTGGATCCGTCATCTCACTTACCTGCAGTTTGATAAGATGTGACGTATGGATTTGCTAATGGATATGGCTTCCCTTAACTGGGATGCAAGTTCCTCTTTCTTGCGCCTAGTTTACTTTTCATTTATTTGGGCCAAGATAGATTATGGAAGTATACTTTATGGAACAGCTTTTTCTGCCCAACTAAAGCAGCTTGAAATCCTGCAGAATGCCTGTCCATGGCTAACACTTGGACCTCAATTGACCACACCCTAATAAAACTCAATTTTAAAACGTTTGAAGCATGCAGAGTGTACTCATCCTTTATTAACAGTACTGTGAAGTCCTCTTTCTTTGTAGATGATGTAGATGTAGAATAAATGACATTACTGTACTGAGATTTTCACTAGTTTTTCATTTATTGATATGATTTATCATACCCAGACATTACCATAGTATTGATTTGATGTTAACATATCCATGGACATGACAGCATTGACAAGGACCTTGTTCACTGCATGCTTCATATCAGCAGCCATATAGCATTTCTTCTGTATCTGTAAGCTTACAAGACAGCTTGCAATTTTGCACCATTTTTATTGGGTCAAGTGAATTCACTAACAAAAAAAAAAGATTATAAAAACATATCTGAAACAGAAAGGAATATTTTACTGACAACCATCATATTTTTTGGAGAAATAAATCATAGTTTAGGTCAAGTCTTTTCAGTCTATGTTGCCCAGTGCACAATTCTATCCATGACATTCTATGCATAATTTTGTGATGACAAATGATGCATAAATTTTTTTGTTGAGTGGAAAATAAACCAACACCTGTGTGCAACTTTTATGCGTATAAAATTTTTTAATATGGCACATTTTTTTTGCTATGGACCTTAGCAGAGGTACTTTTTAGCGCATTTTCTCATTTATGGAAAAAATGCACTATTGTGCTAGCCATGTCCATCTGTCTGTCCGTCTGTCCGTCCGTCTGTCTGTCTGTCCATGACCTCAAGTTTTTTTTGACGAGAAAATGCGCTCTCTGTCACTCACTGCAGTGAGTACTGAGTTATATTTTTCAAAATTTTGCTTGTCATATCTTTTTTCATGGATTTTTTAGAGGTGCAGAGTAAATATATTATTTGTTAACTTGATTTATGCTACATAGATAGGAAAAATGTTGAACTTTATGTCACTACAGTAATTTTAGTTATGCAATATTTCAATTAGTTTAGCTACTACAAGTGGACTACAACTGGAGGACTGTACCAATTTACTCCACCTGTCTCTTATTACCCTGTTTGACTGCAGTGCAATAAGCATTTAGAAGTACAGAGGCAGCTTATGTTAATGTCACTTGTTAGTAGTCCTATTGGAGTTGTCACTCAAGTTTAGTGGTTGCTTATGCCACATTAATAGCATTCTGTTTAGAAAGTTTATGGTAGCCTTAGCCAACTTATTAGGTTAGTTTCCTTATACCCACTATATGGTACACACTTGTGTCACCAAGATCAAATTTTTATGCTTAAAATACTGACAGCATTATTAATGATGTCTGCAAAACTACCTAGACCTTCAAGATATTTTGCCAAAAATACATGTAAAGAGGTGTTTATAGAGTTAAGAGTAATGTGTTTGAAAGATCTTTAGAAAATGTGAATTTTGATACTGATGTGTTGCCAAAGGTCTTTAGGTATTTGCTTACTCTCTGCAATTTGGCTTGTTGCAGATGCTTTAGAAGTTATTCAATTACCTATTCATTTTGTATGATACTGTGAAAATTTCAGCATGTCCTGCTTACAAGTATTGAGACAAGCTTACAGTGGCAGCAGCGGTGCACTGCGATGCTGTGCTGCACTCACTTGCAGTTTGCTTCCTCAATTACCAACTCATAAGGTAAGTGGCACAACCCATTTAACAAATGAAATTATAGAACAAAATAAGGTAAATATAGTGGCTTCTTTTGCATTCTCTTGGCTGCTTGACAGTTCCATTCAATATCTTTTATGTGTAGTACGGTATGTAATTATGGTGGCATTGATGGTGCCAGCTTTGTGTGTTCAAAAGAATTAAAACTTTTAAAAAATTTTGGACAAAATTGTTTCCATTTGCCACTATGGAAGAAATTTATTTTTTTTTTTGCTTACCTTTTATACAAATTGATGAATTCTGATTTCCATGAAAACATTAGTTGCAGCAATGAAAGGAATTTTGAACTGCTGAGAGGTTTGAAAAATCTCCTATCTACTTCATAGCTAGAGGCAGAGTATATATGTGCTAATATATAGGTATGTATCACGTATGTAGTGTGGGATTAAGTAAAGAAAAGAGTACCAAGTTGAGTTATTTTAGTAAGAAAAATTCAATGCATTAGCCAATATTCTATAGTATGATCTGTTGTTTAATCCATTCTGGAAGTAAAATTGTCTGTATATATTTATATATATATATCAAGGACTACTACACACAGGACATGCATAGCCTNGCTGGACATAGGCTATGCATGTCCTGTGTGTAGTAGTCCTTGATATATATATATATATTTGTTGTTGGAAATACCATACATACCTATATATTTATATATATGCATAAGTTGGGGTATTGTGCAATGATTTTTGAGTAATAGTGCGACATGCCTGTAATATTTGGATCAAAACGTGAGGCATACTTTTGATAATAGTGCAACATTTTTTGGCATATTGTGTGACAAAATGTCACACAATTACTGTCTTGGAATGTACCAATGTTATAGAATCTACCTATGATTAGCATTTACTAATAGCTTGACACAAAAAAGACAAACGCTATTATGCAACATGCTAATTAACAAAAATCTCATTAGGTTACAGTTAGAATTAGGGTTAGAAGTGTGAAAAAATGATTTTTAGACACTTTTTTACAATTTTGCTAAGGTTAAGTCAAGCCAGGAAAGATTCTTTTACCTTTAATAACTAATTGAAAAACGTCAATTAATAACTCATGGAATTACCAATGTACATCTTTATATATATACCGGTACCTATATATATTTAAATGATGCATAGATTATTTTTTGCCACAAAAATACAATTGCATGCCATGTGTTAATTTAATTAACCTTGCTTTGTCTTATTCCCTGAAATTCCTCAAATTGATGGCTACAATTTTCAACCATTGTTGTAGGTATATATCTATGTCATTTTTATATTCTTTTCATTACCTATCTTAGCCAGTCAGTCTTACGCATTCTAATCTTGTGCTAATTTATTATTATATTTGAAGATTTCATCTTAAATTTTTCTCATCATTTTTTAATATTTCAGAGAAATGCTTCCAGCAGAAGCTCTGAGGACCGTCCAAACTTTCCAGGCTCCAAGTCAAGCTGGACGGAGAAACTCGAGTTCGTACAACCTGATCTTTATGACGGCATTCCTGTGTACCGAGTCATGGATACCAAAGGCAAGATCATCTCTCCTGACCACGACCCTCAGGTATATTGTATAGGAGAGATATACTAGGTATAGGAGATATATTAGGTATAGGAGAGATATACTCAGATCATTAGTTAGTATATCTCTCCTGACCACGACCCTCAGGTATATTGCAAGCTAATGGAGCTTAGCTATTTACATTAGATGGGTGATGGGCCTTCTGCATTTATTATGATGCTGAAATTTAAAGGACCATATTTTAATAATTTTCAGTAATTACTAAATGATTTACATGACTGCCATGATACATATCTCATTAACTTCATGAATAAACTATGGTAACAAGGATTGTCGGCTGTATGATGGAGGCTTTTCCATTATGTACAATTTTCCACTAATAAGTTCAAACATGTGATAATTAATGTTACCATATACCTATATTTTATATTTGTTACAAACCAAGTTCAGAATTCCAATTCGTCAATTATCTTGTTTTATTAACATAGGTATGGTGTCTTTTTTACTGATTTTCAATATACATTGCTGATATTGCTCAAATGCTTCTATAGTTTCCTGAATTGTTAAGAAATATTTAACTTAAAATCTATATTGCAGTTACCAAAAGAAATGCTGGTGAAAATGTATGAGAAGATGACAACACTCAACATGATGGACCGCATCCTTTACGAGTCTCAGCGTCAGGGCCGCATCAGCTTCTACATGACAAGTTACGGAGAGGAGGGAACACACATCGGCTCAGCGGCTGCCCTTGAGGAGAAGGACTGGATCTACGGCCAGTATAGAGAAGCAGGTATGTGGGTCTATGACCAGTATAGGGAGGCAGGTCTGTGGGTCTACGGCCAGTATAGAGAAGCAGGTCTGTGGGTCTATGGCCAGTATAGGGAGGCAGGTCTGTGGGTTTATGGCCAGTATAGGGAGGCAGGTCTGTGGGTCTATGGCCAGTATAGAGAGGCAGGTCTGTGAGTCTATGGCCAGTATAGAGAAGCAGGTCTGTGGGTCTACGGCCAGTATAGGGAGGCAGGTCTGTGGGTCTATGGTCAGTATAGGGAGGCAGGTCTGTGGGTCTATGGCCAGTATAGGGAGGCAGGTCTGTGGGTCTATGACCAGTATAGGGAGGCAGGTCTGTGGGTCTATGACCAATTGACCAGTATAGGGAGGCAGGTCTGTTGGTCTATGGCCAGTATAGAGAAGCAGGTCTGTGGGTCTACAGCCAGTATAGGGAGGCAGGTCTGTGGGTCTACGGCCAGTATAGGGAGGCAGGACTGAGGGTCTGTGTCTATGGTCATTACAAAGCTCGCATGTGATTTTAATATTTGCCTACTATCTAATATACTTATTGGTATATATCTTTAATGAACTTTTTTATTTTGATACCCTACAAGATTAATATCTGTGCATGAATGTCTTGCTTCTCATTAGTACTGTTATTAAAAATGCAAAGAATTTTCTGCATTGGTGTTATAAATTGAAAGTAATTGTAAATGTAGCAAAATCTTCATATATTTTAGAGTAAAGACATGTGCTTTGGCCATATTTATTTTATTTGCTTGACCACTTGAAACTCAATTCAAAATTCATTTTGAATACAAATACATTTCATTGAAAAAAATAGTTGGAATTTTCCTGAAATTTCAAATCAAGATGCAGGTGCAGTGTTGAATTGTTCCCTCTTTAATTGAAATTAGTCAAGTTTGAAAATTTTATAAAAGAGGTCAGAAGATTGTATCTGTCTCTTATACACATCTAGATGTGTATAAGAGACAGAATCTATACACTGCGTCCCTACTCCCTATGCGCTCCACGGCGCCTGAACTCTTTCCGAACGCGTAATAAACTCTACTCATATTCGTACGGTTCCCATAAGTGCCATCGAAGCCTTAGTTAAGACTTAAGAGTTACATTTGTGACTCAATACTCAGCCATGCATACATCGACAGGTTTGCGGTGTTTGTCGGACCACTAATTAACTGCCATGTCAGTTAGTCAGACAAAAGATGTGTATAAGAGACAGGTCTACTTTATTGCAGGTGTGCATTCCGATGAAAATAGGGCTAACACAGTAATGACATACTACATACATTTCTACNAAAATAACACCTGTTACAGCCGTAACAACGGGTACGCCATCTCGACACCGACGCACGAACAATACCGTGGAGACGGTGTTGCCGCGCGCGGTCCCTCGTACGGTATTGCGACGATCAGGGTAGACGGCAACGACGTGCTCGCCGTCTACAACGTCACTAAAGCCGCCAGGCAGATCGCAGTCCAAGAGAACAGACCTGTTCTCATCGAGGCCATGACCTACAGGTGAGCTTGTTCTCAACTTGTGCTACCATTCATTTATGAATATTTATCATCTTCCTAAATCCTAAACCTGTAATCCTTAACCTGTAAACCTAAACTTGTAAACCTAAACCTGCCAACCTAAACCTGTAAACCTAAACCTGTAAACCTAAACCTGTAAACCTAAACCTGTAAACCTAAACTTGTAAACCTAAACCTAAACCTTCCAACCTAGACCTCTAAACCTAAATCTGTAAACCTAAACCTGTAAACCTAAACCTGTAAATCTAAACTTGTAAACCTAAACCTAAACCTTCCAACCTAAACCTGTAAACCTAAACTTGTAAACCTAAACTTGTAAACCTAAACCTGTAAACCTAAACCTGTAAACCTAAACCTGTAAACCTAAACCTGTAAACCTAAACGAGAACAGACCTGTTCTCATCGAGGCCATGACCTACAGGTGCGCTTGGCATAAACTTGTGTTCTTAACTTGTGCTACCATTCATTTGTTTATTATCTTGTTCCTAAATCTATCTTCTGATAGTTAAAAGTTGAGTTAGTTCAATTGTTTTCCGCATGAGACCTACAGGTGCGCTTGGCTTTAACTTGTGTTCTCAACTTGTGCTACCATTCATTTATGAATATTTATCATGTTCCTAAATCCTAAACCTATCTTGTGATAGTTAAAAGTTCAGTTAATTCAATTGTTTTCCGCATGAATTGATGTACGAGTTGTTCCTAAGTTCTAAAAGGAATCTTGTGATAGTTAATATTTCCGTTAGTTCTATTGTTGTACTTTTGGTGCAGTTCCAAGAGTTAGTTCTAAATTTAGAGGATTCTCACTACTTGTCATTCCAATATTGTCATTCATATCTCACTTATTGTGTTTTGGTCTCCGTTTTAAATGATCAGAAAGCTGTGGTCATTTATCATTACCGTCTTGGAAGTCCATGACAAGGTTTGGATACTTCTGCTATTTTTAAAGCCAAGGCATATTTTAATGTTATTTTAAAGGCAAGGCTTTTGTTGCCAACATATGCCCGTCTATAACGCATTGCGTAACAATGGCCAAACTTTCACTCTGGTTTATCCGAACCTGTTTCCAAAGAATCCTATTACACCACGCAGTTCATCGTGTGTCTCGAACCTCTATTGCTCCTAGATCAAGAACCAGTGATATTGACACACAGCTTTGTGTGTAGTTGCATTGGAGGCTGAATGTGTGTGTGAACAATACCCATC
This sequence comes from Hyalella azteca, assembly GCF_000764305.2. Taxonomy (NCBI): domain Eukaryota; kingdom Metazoa; phylum Arthropoda; class Malacostraca; order Amphipoda; family Hyalellidae; genus Hyalella; species Hyalella azteca. Next base: position 20,790 of record NW_025939304.1, on the reverse strand, counting down.
TACCATCCTAGTAGGTATACCCATCTACCATCCTACTATACCCATCTACCATCCTACAAAACCCATCTACCATCCTACTATACCCATCTACCATCCTACAAAGCCCATCTACCATCCTACAATACCCATCTACCGTCCCGTAGTATGAACGCATTTTTGGTATAGTGCGTTCATATTACGGGACGGTAGATGGGTATTGTAGGACGGTAGATGGTATTGTAGGAAGGTAGATGGGTATTATAAGACAGTAGACGGTGTAATGCAGACTGTTGATGTATGACGACGTGTCCATGCCCCCAGGATCGGGCATCACTCGACATCAGACGACAGCTCGGCGTACCGCAGCGTAGACGAGGTGCGTCACTGGGACAGCACGCAGCACCCAATAGCGCGCCTCCGCACCTACATGGCAGACCGCGGCTACTGGGACGACGCTAGGGACAAACGCTGGAAGGAGGACTGTCAGAAGCAGGTACATAGGGCCGCCATGTGATGTCTGGGTGAGCCATGTGATGTCTGGGTGCTTAGGCTAGGGCTGCCATGTGATGTCTGGGTGCTTAGGACTGCCATGTGATGTCTGGGTGCTTATGGCTGCCATGTGATGTCTGGGTGCTTAGGACTGGCATGTGATGTCTGGGTGCTTATGGCTGCCATGTGATGTCTGAGTGCTTAGGGCTGCCATGTGATGTCTGGGTGCTTAGGGCTGCCATGTGATGTCTGGGTGTTAGGGCTGCCATGTGATGTCGGGGTGCTTATGGCTGCCATGTGATGTCTGGGTGCTTAGGGCTGCCATGTGATGTCTGGGTGTTAGGGCTGCCATGTGATGTCTGGGTGCTTATGGCTGCAATGTGGTGTCTGGGTGCTTAGGGCTGCCATGTGATGTCTGGGTGCTTAGGGCTGCCATGTGATGTCTGGGTGCTTAGGGCTGCCATG
>NW_025939304.1:7855-19719 GCF_000764305.2 Hyalella azteca | reverse complement strand
TCTTCGATTAACCTGTTATTAATTGTGTCTAATGGTGTTCTTTTCGTCATTCAATAAATAATTAGAGAATCCCCCAGTTGTTACTATTATTTATTATTATTAATAACCTTTACAACCAAATTAAAAATTTTGAAATACATATTACCAAAAAAAATAACTCAGTACCCACAGCAGTGAGACTGTCTCTTATACACATCTAGATGTGTATAAGAGACAGGTATTGCGACGATCAGGGTAGACGGCAACGACGTGCTCGCCGTCTACAACGTCACTAAAGCCGCCAGGCAGATCGCAGTCCAAGAGAACAGACCTGTTCTCATCGAGGCCATGACCTACAGGTGAGTTTATGTTCTTAACTTGTACTATCATTCATTTATGAATATTTATCATGTTCTGAAATCCTTACTTGTAAACCTGTAAACCTAAACCTGTAAACCTAAACGAGAACAGACCTGTTCTCATCGTGGCCATGACCTAGAGGTGAGCTTGGCATTAACTTGTGTTACCATTCATTTCTTTAGGCTTACTTACATCAAGACTTTTATTGCCAGCATATACCTGTTTATTACTCATTGCGTAACAATGACCAGACTTTATCTCTTGTTTGTCCGAATATTTTTCCAAAAAATCCTATGTCATTACGCAGTTGATTGTGCGTCTCAAACCTCTATTGGTCCTGGATCAAGAACCAGCGATATTGATACTGAACCATGCGTAGTATTGAAGGCTGAATATGTGTTGTACAGTGTGTTAGTATTACAGTATGTTGGATGGGTATTGTAGGATGGTAGATGGGTATAGTAGGATGGCAGATGTGTGTTGTAGGATGGTAGATGGGTATAGTAGGATGGCAGATGTGTGTTGTAGGATGGTGGATGGGTATTATATGACAGTAGATGATGTAATGCAGACTGTTGATGTATGACGACGTGTCCATGCCCCCAGGATCGGGCATCACTCGACATCAGACGACAGCTCGGCGTACCGCAGCGTAGACGAGGTGCGTCACTGGGACAGCACGCAGCACCCAATAGCCCGTCTCCGCACCTACATGGCAGACCGCGGCTACTGGGACGACGCTAGGGACAAACGCTGGAAGGAGGACTGTCAGAAGCAGGTACATAGGGCCGCCATGTGATGTCTGGGTGAGCCATGTGATGTCTGGGTGCTTAGGCTAGGGCTGCCATGTGATGTCTGGGTGCTTAGGACTGCCATGTGATGTCTGGGTGCTTATGGCTGCCATGTNAGGGCTGCCATGAGATGCCTGGGTGCTTAGGGCTGCCATGTGATGTCTGGGTGCTTAGGGCTGCCATGTGATGTCTGGGTGTTTAGGGCTGCCATGTGATGCCTTGGTGCTTAGGGCTGCCATGTGATGTCTGGGTGTTTAGGGCTGCCATGTGATGCCTTAGTGCTTAGGGCTGCCATGTGATGTCTGGGTGCTTAGGGCTGCCATGTGATGTCTGGGTGCTTAGGGTGACTATCATGAGTCATGATTCATCTATCACCTATAATATATATAATATAATAATATAATAAATCTTGATTATGGTCACCTCAATGACCTCTCCGTGTGTGCAGGTGATGCAGGCGTTCGCTGCGGCCGAGCGCCGCGTCAAGCCGGACTGGCGGGAGCTTTTCTCGGACGTGTACGCTGACATGCCCGCCTCCCTCAGGTACTGGTGCCCGCCTCCCTCAGGTACTGGTGCCCGCCTCCCTCAGGTACTCGAACGCCATCATGCTCCATACACCATCAGTAATTCATGTGTCATACATCATTCAGTAATTCACACGCCATACATCACTACTAATTTACACGCTATCAATTCGGCATTCATTAATGCATTTAATTCATTCAGCCTCAGTAAACCAAAGCTCTTCTCTCCGTTCGAAATTTCCCCAGAAAATGTATAGTCCACGTGCATGTCTGTGAAGATTTGCTAAGTTGGCCCATTGAAAAGTCTTGAATAAATAAGCTTTGGGTTGGAATAATTCTTTGATTACAGTGTTGATTGATGTTTAACGGTAATATGTGATCATAGTTTATAAATATGGCGTTCAATTATACTGCTTATTTTAATTGTTTAGTAATAGTGTTTGATTATAGCATTCATTGCTCAGGGCTCAGATGGAGGAGATGGAGCGACACGTCAAGGAGTACGAGGACTGCTACCCAACCACCAAGTTCAGCGGACACTAAACCCTGGATAGCGGACACTGAACCCTGGACAGCGGACACTGAACCCTGGACAGCGGACACTGAACCCTAGCCAGCGGACACTGAACCCTAGCCAGCGGACACTGAACCCTGGACAGCGGACACAGAACCCTAGCCAGCGGACACTGAACCCTGGACAGCGGACACTGAACCCTAGCCAGCGGACACTGAACCCTGAACAGCTGACACTGAACCCTGGACAGCGGACACTGAACCCTGGACAGCGGACACTGAACCCTGGACAGCGGACACTGAACCCTGGACAGCAGACACTGAACCCTGGACAGCAGACACTGAACCCTGGACAGCAGACACTGAACCTTGGACAGCGGACACTGAACCCTGGACAGCAGACACTGAACCATTAGTTACTATATCACTGAAAAACACATTTGTGTCAATTACTGAGTTTGCTTGTGTAAATATTGCGTACAAGTGTTTTTATTGTTTATTTTTATGGGTATTGTGAGTGCAGAATCTAGCAGACAATTTTATTAGACGGTTGATGAACTGAGGAGTAAAGTTTATACATGAAAGAAAAATTCATTTAGAAAAGAAACGATTTCTTGGGTGTGAGATGTTTTCCAATTATCTATGATTTTGTTCAAGTGAATCTTGCCAGTATTTGCTCTTGTCAAGTATTCATTACATTTATAAATTAGATTGGTTCATTGGATAAATTAACAATTGTTCCGTGTATTTATTGTTTTTGATGTTAATAAATGGTAAATGAGTTGATGAGCTCTCTAGATGAACTATTTAATCTCATTAGTGAAATAATGAAAATATTATTGCCTATTTTGCGTGTCATTTACTTCTATTTTTATGTGTTTGTTCTTCTGGTCTAATTTCGCACAAAATTCATGGAATATCAATACTGATAGATTTTTTTTCATTTGTATGCAAAGTTTGAAGTAGGAATCATGTGAAGATTTTAAATACTTTTGTTTCAAACATCAAACCAAAAAAAAAATGATTTTTCGATGCATTTCAAGCCTTTTTCAAATAGAGGTCCAAATTATGTATTATTTTTTATTTAATTTAATAATGATCTTATTAGGGCATTTGTTTACGGCGTCAGAAAGATTCATGTTCATTATTGTTGATCATTGATTAATTTGATTAGAATATTATTGCTTACTGATTAGTTTAGGCATCGCAGTGCAAATTAGAAGTAGAGGCGCTCAGGTGTTTTACTGCCCTGGTAGTGAGTGATGTGAGTGTGGTGGTGGTGGTGGTGGTGAGTCATAACATAACATAATGATCTCGGCGCTGAAGTGTAGGCCTGATGTGGCCTGTCGGCGATTTTTCCTTTTCGTGCCTTGTTCACAGAAGATCTAAAATCGTGTCATTTGACCGTTCATGACTGACGATAGTTTGAAGTAGCTACTAGACTTCCACCGAGTTCGATATGGTGCTAGGCATTTCAAATCTGAACATATATTTTTCCATAGCTTTATCTAGTCTGTTCTTGAACGCGTTCATACTTAGAGCGCCAATGATGTCATCGGGGAGGCTGTTCTACTTATACTTAGCGAGAAACCCGCTATGAGCCCGTGACCCGCAGTGGTCCGTTTGCCCCATGTTACCCTACATGCACGTGAATTCAACCACTGAATACCAGACAAAAAGCGTCAATAGAGACCGCCGCCATCATTGGTGTATTGTCCGCACGCTCCACCAATCACCGCCGCGCTATTATGCTCGCAAGCTTCTCCCGAGCGCACGGCAGAGAAAACTCGATATATGCAAATTCTTGAAGCTATTCTCGGTAAAATTTCGCGAAATATTGATTAGTTAGACTAATAACAAAATTGCTACGATAAAATCGTTGATACTGTCATAATTGACTCTATCTGATGCTTTGAGCATACGTGCACTGGTCAATCATTTGAGTGATGGGATTTTTGTTCAGTTATCCCTAGTTTTACAATTTTATTTATTATCATAATAAAATTATAATGAGAAAATTACTACAATTTTGAATCGAATTCATGTGAGAACATTTTTCACCAACAACATGTATTGAAAAATTGAGGAAATATTCATATTTAGATTGCTTTACTTCGAAAATTTTATTTTCACAAATAACATACTGTGTAAAAATGTCGGGGAGTCATCCAATTGTCAGAGTTATGTAATTTCAAAAAAAGTAAATTTTGCTAGATCGTCCTAGCGACGATCTGATACAGAAGAGGTTGCACCCTGTAATGGGTAAGCGCTTGAAATCGCGTTAACGAATTAAGGCGCTTAATTTCAAGGAGTTCAAAATGAACTAATTTAACCAAATTCATTGCAATTTCATCCGACAGTTCGAAACAAAATCTTTAGAGTGACAGCATCACATTTTTGTTAATTACAGCAAGTCAAAAATAATATATTTCCAAAGGACGTAATGAAGAATACAAAATTCACTGCCATTGACATGGAATTACTGAAATCTAGAAATGATATTAAACCTAGCGTCCGTTGAAAAGATTTGATCACAAGGCCAGTCTAGTCAAGAAACGTACAAGAATCGGCGAGAGGCCTATTCTTCAATGCCGTAGATATTATATTATACCATTAGAGCACAATAACTCGTACATAATAAATTAGGTCCCCAAAAAATTATTTAACGAAAGTTATATGAATAACATACACTCATAAAAATGAATGGGGTATATTGTCCAAATTGTGACAAATTTCCTATACGAAGCACCGATAACAATTTTGCCAGGAACAAATTGGGTCAGGGTGACCGCAAAAGGAAAAAAAGTCCGTTGCTATTGGGACCAAGTCCCGCTCAAGTCTTCGAGTGTACGAAATACACAGTTTGATGTGAATATTTTAACAATTTTAAACTTTACACTGAACATTTTTAAAGAAGGTTTCAGTATTATCGGTCATGAAATATTCGCAGTTTAGTGTGAATGCAGAAATTGTTCAAATAAGCTTCATTAAATGAGGTTATTGAGGAACATATGAACTAAACCCACCCCCTTTGCCAACCCTTCTCCTCCCCACGACTGTCGCTCTGCTGGAAATTATAGGACCAAGCAGCCGGTGTCATCAGCTCGGTAAAAATTGAACTAATTTCTAAGTTTGAAATCAGGGTAAACTTATACCATAAGAAGCGTAATTACGAAACGATTATTTTTCTTAAAAGGGGTTTAACCCAAAAGGAAAAACTTCGAAATCGGCGCCGTTTTCGAGATATTCTCGTTTAAACTTTGCGCCGCGGCAGGCGTCAACTAGGAACGACCGTCAAAAATCTTCCCGTGTACAACCAGAGAAATTCGTGAGATTTTGTCCAAGTAGTGATGCACTTTTTGCTTTGGTGTATTCTATCCTGACCGTGTTTGGCTTGGCAAAGAGCCTAGCCTGCCCATCACTGCTAAGTGTATAAAGTGTGTAAATTAATAAATTTGGAGGGACTGATTCAGACGAAGCAAGGGACGAAATCTTCGTCTCTATTTTAACGGGACGAAATCTTGGTCATTACAGTCATAAAAATGTGTGGGACTTTAGCGATAAACTTTTTATAATAACAATAATATTAATAGCGGTTTCAGCGTTTATTAGGCCGTACGCCTGTCGCCGATTCTTAACATCACAGAACATCCACAGCATTTTGCGGTCTCGAACTCGCAACTCACTGCTACAATTCTGTTGTGCTTAACCGCTCGGCCTCCGCGCCGATTCTGACCAGAAACTGGCGCTCAGAGCTGGGATCGAACCCGCGCCTCTCTGCGCCAATCCTGGTACTCTGAATTGTAACCACTGGGACACCCTGCCATGTGTGAGTTTTTAAACCCTGTTTGGCACGGCTAAAAGTTGCATATCTGTGTTACGAGCAGAAATAGTGTTAATATTTCGACAACATTACCCGTCAATTTTTCTTAGTTTACCTACGCGCGTTGTAACTTCCAATTCAATTTCCTACAATTTCGCAATTTAGCTTTGATATTACCTAGTTTCTTATCTATAACTAATTTCTTTACCGTTCCAGCAAATATTTAGTCTACCAGCATTAGCTAACATAATTAACGTATCATTTCAGACATAGTTAATTAATTTACCTCATCAGCTTCAGCTGAGCAGCTTAGTTTATCAGGCTAAGCTAGTTAGCTAAATAACTAAGCTTATCAGACTAATCGGACAGTTTCCGCACTAACGCGGTGATTGCTTTGTTACAGCCGTTATTTTCACCTGTCGACTGTCAAAATTGGAAAAATATGCCTAAAGTATCTTAAATAAATAATTCGAGCATGGTTATCACTTTAAGATTTACTGCAACGTGATCTATTCCCTAACAGGGGAAATTTTATTAGTTATTTGACTTCAAATTTCGATACCAACGCAACGGTTTAGGGAAGAATGCAGCTGCGTACAAATTATCGGACAAGTGTTAATAATAAAAAAAAATTGTTGAATCAGTGACCGAGCATTTTGTTTAAATTCGACCAAGCGATACAAGTTTTCAATAGATTTTCCTAAATTTTATCTGGAACGAATTTTCATTAACGAATAATTATACGGATTGCTTCTAATATATTGGTACTTCATCAGATTTATTTTTTTTTTCGTGGTAGCGCTGAATTTATTATCCACGATTTAATTAATACCAAAGAAACTTTTATTAACTATCATTACATCTATTTTTAATTTTCATTAAAACTCATTTTTTTAAATCAAATCAATTTCACTCAAATGTCTTCAGTGAATTTCGCGGTGCTTGCTTTGTTATAGCCGTTATTTTCAACCGTCAACTGTCGAATATGCCAAGCAAATAACTCGAGCACGGCTATCACTTTAAGATGCTTTGTTATAGCCGTTATTTTCACCCGTCTACTGTCAAATATGCCAAGCAAATAACTCGAGCACGGCTATCACTTTAAGATACTCTGTTGTAGCCGTTATTTTCACCCGTCAACTGTCGAATATGCCAAGTAAATAACTCGGGCACGGCTATCACTTTAAGATACTTTGTTGTAGCCGTTATTTTCACCCGTCANGTTGTTTAGTGTTGTATAATTAACACTATGTATAATTAAAAAATTTGTTGAAACATTGACCGAGTATTTTGCTTAAATTTGACCAACCGATACAAGTTTCCGATATATTTTCCCATATTTGATCTGGAACGAATTGTCATGAACGAATGAACATATGGATTGCTGTTAATATATTGGTACCTAAATAATTATAAGGATTGCTGTTAGTATATTGGTACCTAAATAATTATAAGGTATGCTGGTAATATATTGGTTCTTAAACGGATTTAAATTTTTCATGTTAGCGCTCAAGTTATTATCTCCTACTTAATTAGAACCAAAGAAACCTTTACTAACTATCATTGCATTTAATCTCATTTTTATTCAAACTCATTTTCTCTGTCAAATTACTTTCACTGAAATGTGGTCAGTGAATTGGCAGCGATCCTTGTAGCATTGAAGAGGCGGACGGTCGGGTATTGTGCCCAGGAACACGTCCAGTCTCTTGAAGGTCTCCTGGGTGAACTCCTCCTCTCTCAGATCCTTCGGTAGGACGTTAAACAGCCTTGACCCCACAGCAGAAAGAGATCCTTTCCGCAGGTATTGAAATATGATCGCAGATCTGTTGCGTAGTGTGGGTATCTAGCACGACTCAGTTGAGTCAAGACACGAGTCAGTTGAGTCAAGACACGAGTCAGTCGAGTCAAGACACGCGTCAGTGGAGTCAAGAAACGAGTCAGGAAGGGAAATGATTTGTACACAAGTAAGAATTCAAATGTATATTTTGAATGTAACAATGCGGCAGCGAGGAGGTCATTACACGACATTTGTGGTGCAACAGGAAAAGAGGATAAATAAGTCAATTGATGGTCACCATCACCATCGTCAATTGATCACCATCGTGACAAATTAAGTGATGGTGCACATCACCATCGTGATAAATTTAATTACTAATAACTGAGATATTTATGTAGCATGCGGAATAGAGGCATGCCTGAATTACAGAACCTAGTGAATAAATAGATTTTTAGGACGACAACAATGTCAGCATCATCGATCTTTTATGTTCAGTTGCAAAATACATTGAAGATGACAAAAAAATACAAATTTCAAATTGTGTTATACATCCACGTTGCCCATAAAAAGCTTGTCGAACTTCATCTACTCCTAATCTACATGTAACAAACATTATAATTTATAGAAAACTCATTTCACATCAATAGAATTTCAGTTTCGCTTAAGATGTTAAAACATGTTGCCGTGGTCTCTTGTTCATGGACATGTTCGATGTTGAACATTCATATTTTGTTTACTCAATTATTAAAACTGTTTATTTTGTGTGCAGAAATCCAGGCCATTCATCACTACCCACCAAACAAATGACTCTGAAATAACGTTTAGTACGCGTTAATTTTAAGAGAATAATGCTCTATTACCGTTATTTCGTTTAGGTTAGACAGATGGGTGCTGGGCGCAGTTATTTCATATAAGCTATTTAGACCAAATAACGGAAAGTTTTACGACATTTAAGGCAGTAAAAGAAAAAGCCCATTAGTTGGAGCCTTGAATTTACATACAAAATTAACACATAGACACAAAAAAGTAGCAGGTTAGCTAGATCTTGCGTCGCAGATAAAATGCCATTAAATACGGTAGCATTGTTTAGAAAATACGGTGGCAAAATACGGCGGTATTTTAATGCGTTGCCCATAAAATACGTTGAACGCACATTTAACCAAGAATGTGCGTTCCCTAGATACGTTCTCCGCAGTGAATAGTTGTCGTACTAATGGTGAATTCAGCATTCATTTCCTGCATAGTGAATAGTGTCAATATTTTCAATACTAATTCAAGAAACAAAAGCAATATAAAAATAACATCTTCAGACTTAATTAATTTAAAGTAAATTTCGATGTTTGGACCAATCGAGTTTACTGAATGATTACAGCATAAAAAATATAAAATTTAAATGAATGAAACATTTGCGTTACCGTTCGTTATAATTTACAGCCAGCTTAAAAAATAAAATGGCTTTCTTTAAATTCTTGATAAATTATCAGTATTGTTCCCAAGTGTCAGTATTTAGACATTATAAATAAGTATTGAAGTTTCATTGTAACATTCATTTTAAATTAACAAATTTACCTTGGGATGTCAAATCCCTGAGACTGGATGATCCCTGTCTGTCCTAACAGCTGAAGGATGGAATCACCACAGAACTACCCCCAATCCCATGCAAAATTTAACTCTTGTTTATAAATTTGTACGAAATTAATTATTCCACTTTTTCATATTATATTTTAATTTCAGTATTTTAGTATCTCAGTTATTTCAATTTCCAAATCCATCCCGTTGTCCACCGCTCCACCATTCCGCCCACCAATATAATATCTCGAAACTATGGGCAAACTTTTGACTTATGTATATGTTTATCAAAGTTTATGTATTTTAAAAATATATAATACAATTTTTAGAGAGTGCAGAAGGAAGCATGATTTAGAAAAAATATCAATTTTATAAACGTTGCCTTTCAAGTGGCACGCACCAACGAAGACAAAATTGTAATCGTTTCTAGGATAACATCAAAAGTTTAGAAATTTTGTAATATATATCATAGCAACGCCTAGTTCCGCTTTAAAACTGCACTAAATATACTAGATTAACTAGACATTACTCACTTATTAGCCTAGATAACCTAGATTTCATTTATGTAGAAAGCAATAAATAGCTCTAGCATTAATATAGAGCGACTAGACCTTAGCCGTACGTAGCCTTGCCCGCAGAGTCAACGTGTTAACAGCTGTTGATGTTGTAAAAACAGCTGTTGCTGTTGTAAAAACAGCTGTTGTTGTTGTAAAAACAGCTGTTACTAGCTTCTGCTGTTGTATATTGCTGTCGCAGTTTTAAGCAGCAGTTTTCTGCCGCACTAACAGTCGTTTGGATGCTGTTTTTCTATTGCCGTTGCTGCAGCTAGGAAAGCTGGGAGTGCTGGGAAGGTTGGGAGTGGGGGTGCTGGGAAGGACGGGAATGCCACGTGTGCTGGTATTGCAGGGAAAAGTATCACTGGTAGTGCTAGGAAGGCCGTGAGTGCTGGGAAATAGGAGTGCTAAGTCTGCTAGTAGTGGGGGTGCTGGTAGTGCCAAGTGCACCGGTAGTACTGAGGGTAGTGGTGATGGTACTGATGGCAGTAATAGTGGTGTCGGTAGTGCTGAGTAGACCTGGTAGTGCTGAGAGTAGTGGTGCTGGTAGTGCTGCTACTGCTGGGAGTAGTGCTGGTACTGATGGCAGTACTAGTGGTGCCGGTAGTGCTGGCAGTGCTGAGTCAGGACACGAGGTAGTGCTGGTAGTGCAGAGAGTAGTGGCGCCGGTAGTGCTGGTAGTCATGGGAGTAGTAGTGCCGGTAGTGCTGGTAGTGCTGGGAGTAGTGATGCTGGTAGTCATGGAAGTAGTGGTGCTGGTAGTGCTGGTAGTGCTGGGAGAAGTGGTGCTGGTAGAGCTGGTAGTGCAGGCAGTCACCAGGCGTCAGTGTACCGCACGTCGACCTCCTGCAGCGCTGGCAGGGCCGCCCTCAGCGCAGCGTAGGTCGCGGCGCTGAGTGCGGTGCTGTTCAGGTTCAGCTTACGCAGCTGCTTCAGCGCTGTTACGGGAGATCAAATATCTATTACAATTATACCTAATATAATAATGTTATAATAATAGTTATTAATATAATACTATAATAGTTATAGTTAATAATATAATAGTTATTAATAGTAAACTAAGAAGCATCCAAATATTAATTACAATTATACTTACAAAGTAATAGTTATTAATAGTAAACTGAGAACCATCCAAATATCTATTAGAATTATTCCTACAATATAATAGTTATTAATAGTAAATTAAGAACTATTAGATAACCTTAGAGAAGAACCATTAGGCAGCAGACAGAAGCGCGTGAGGCTTGCAGTGTTTAAAAATGTACTTATGATGTAGTTATATTGCGATATTATATGATAAAGAAGTTAAAAGCTAATAAATCCCATGTTAATTATCTTTATCTAAAATTTTTCGGAGATCAGCTTCATCATCGTTTCAAAAAATAAAGAATGCAATTACAATAAGCAGGGAAAATCAAAGAGTAACTTCTACATCCGTGTTTCTGGACACCGCGGCAGGAGCTATCGTTCGAGTCTGGCACTTTCTAAACCTTCTCACTCTGCTGAGATTTCTAGATACTTGGTGCCAACTCCAGTGGTTCTAATTAGTGTATAATAATAAAAAAAACTGAATACTTTTCAACTGAATATTTTTCAAAGGAAATCTTGTCTCAGGGACGCGTACAGTTTTAATCCTCTTGAAATTGTAAGATGATAGGTTTTATCTTGAATTGTAGTTTTCTCGTTGCTTACTCTGATGTTTCTAATTGACGTATTATAAAAAAACTGAATATTTTTCAAGTGAATATTTGTCAACAGAAATCTTGTCTCAATGACGCATACAGTTTTAATCCTCTTGAAATTGTAAGCTGATAGGTTTTATGTTCCATTGTAGTTTTCCCGTTGCTTAGGTTTTAGTCTCGTGTGCATTTTGATTTTTACTGCTGATTATACGTGCAGAATTTTTGAAGTGATGATGAGGCTGGTCTCCGAAAGGTGTTTAAATAAGGTTTATAAAGTTACATGGCATTACAG